>NW_011117451.1:3153-3352 GCF_000146605.3 Meleagris gallopavo
TTTTTTTCCTGCTTGAACATTTTTTAGTTTCTCCCCCAGATCCCGCCCATGGGCAGCATTTCCTCACAACGACCCATTTTCACCAACTTCTTCCCCAAGAAACAGCCTGTTTTCAGCAATTTTTTCCCAAAGAAATGCCCCTTTGGAGCATTTTGACGTGATTTCTGCATTTTTTCCCCAAGAAATGCCCTTTTTTTTT
>NW_011117451.1:3792-4936 GCF_000146605.3 Meleagris gallopavo
TTTTTGACCCATTTCCAGCAGCTTTTCCCCAAGAAATGACCTGTTTTCAGCAAGTTTTCCCCAAGAAATGCCCCTTTTTAGCACTTTCACCTGTTTTCAGCAAGTTTTCCCCAAGAAATGCCCCATTTTCAGCCATTTTTCCCATTAAATGCCCTCTTTGAGCATTTTTACCTGTTTCCAGCATGATTTTCCCAAGAAATGACCCATTTTCAGTCATTTTTGCCCCAAGTAACGCCACTTTTCAGAGTATTTATCCTGCTTTTTTCACAAGAAACGACCAGCTTTCAGTCATTCCTCCTCCCCAAACGCCTCTTTTCAGCATTTTTACCCATTTTCAGCTATTTTTTTTTTTTTCCCCCAGGAAATGACCCACTTCCAGCTTTTTTTCCCCTTTTCCTGCACTTCCAGCTCCCAGTGCCCCCCCCAGGCTGTGCCCCAGTGCTCCCAGTCTCCCACCCACGCGTCCCACAGACCCCACGTACACGAAGATCAGCCCCCCCCCGGAACACAGGGCACCAGGTTTTGGGGAAAATTAATCACATTTTTATCGTTTCCTTGCGCCACTGCTACGACGGGTGGATTTTTCTTTGGGATCAGTACAAAAGGGATCCAGAACAGTTTTGTTTTCAGCCACAGGTCCCGTCCTCATCGATCCTACATTTCTCAAGCTGGGCTCAAATTACCCAAATTTCCAAATTTCCTAAGAGCTGCCAGGGTTAATTTTCAACCCAGAGAAAGCGTTTTGTTGCCAGTAACAAATTGTTGCGTTCCCGCTGATCAATAACACAAATTCCTCCCCCCCTCACCCCCCCCCCCCCAAAAAAAAATAAATCCGTTATTATTAATTTTCTTTTCTCTTACCACCCTCTAAAAAGCAGCACTGAGAACAAATCACGCTTTTTAACTCAACCCCTTGGGTTCAACCTGCAGTTTTTTCATTTGTCAGCTGCTGGGTGGGTGTGATGCAAAACTTCTGTTTGCTCGGGGGCGTGAGGAAGGATGGAACGGTGCAGCTTCTTCAAAAATAAAAAGGATTTGTACAGAGCCGGGGGAAATTCGGCAGTGAGGAGAAATGGATTCTTCTGGCACCGATGAGCAGTTTTGATTTATTATTATTATTATTTTTTTTTTTTTTTATCTTTTT
>NW_011117452.1:0-1877 GCF_000146605.3 Meleagris gallopavo
CAGGGCGCAGGGTCCAGGGTTTGGGGACAGCTTGGGGTTTGGGGACAGCTTGAGGTTTGGGGACAGCTCTGCGAGCGCCTGCCACAAAGCGGCGTCCTGAGGAAGGAGGGGACAGGGGTGGTGACATCTTGGGGACCTGGCAGGGCTCCCTGGGGGGGATGTCCCCACGTGTGGCACCCCTGGGGGTCCCGGTGTGTCCTTTGGGGTGGGACAACTTGGGGACACAGTGCCTCCTCAGTGTGTCCCCTGGGGATGTCACACCCTTGGGGACCAGGCCGTGTCACTTGGAGTGGGGATGTGACACCACAGAGCACGTCCCCTCCGTGCTCCCCTGGGGCTGTGACACTCTGTGGGTCCCCAACACGTCCCTTGGTGCCACCATGGAGCATGTCCCTTGGGGCTGTGAAACCTTTAGGGTCCCCAGTGTGTCCCTTTGGGTCCCCAACGTGTTCCTTTGGGACTGTGACACCTTTAGAGTCCCCAGTGTCCCTTTGGGTCCCCAACAAGTCCCATGGGTCCATGTCACCTTTAGGGTCCCCACTGTGTCCCTTGGGGCTGTGACACTTTCAGGGTTCCCAGTGTGTCCCTTTAGAGTCCCCTCCACGTCCCTCGGGGACTGTGACACCTTTAGGGTCCCCCACATTTTGCTTTGGATCCCCAATGTGTCCCATGGGTCCATGTCACCTTCAGAGTCCCCAGTGTGTCCCTTTGGGTCCCCCACACTTTGCTTTGGGTCCCCAACGTGTTCCATGGGTCCACGACACTTTAGGGTTCCCAATGTGTCCCTCTGGGGCTGTGACACCTTTAGGGTCCCCAGTGTCCCTTTGTGTCTCCGGTGTGTCCCTCTGGGTCTGTGACATCTTTAGGGTCCCCAACACGTCCCATGTGTCCATAGCACCTTTAGGGTCCCCAACATGTCCCTTTGGGTCCCCAATGTGTTCCTTGGGGCTGTGACACCTTCAGGGTCCCCAGTGCGTCCCTTTGGGTCCCCACCACATCCTTCTGGGGCTGTGACACCCTTTGGGTCCCCAACGTGTCCCTTGGGACTGTGACACCTTTAGGGTTTCCAGTGTGTCCCCCTAGGCTCCCCCACACTTTGCTTTGGGTCCCCAACGTGTCCCATGGGTCCACAACACCATTAGGGTCCCCACCATGTCCCTTTGGGTCTGTGACACCTTTAGGGTCCCCAACGTGTCCCTCTGGGTCCCCACCACATCCCTCTGGGGCTGTGACACCCTTAGGATTCCCAATGTGTCCCTTTGGGTCCCCAACGTGTCCCTTTGGGTCTGTGGCACCTTTAGGGTCCCCCACACGTTGCTTTGGGTCCCCAACGTGTCCCATGGGTCCACGCCACCTTTAGGGTCCCCACTGTGTCCCTTGAGACTGTGACACCTTTAGGGTTTCCAGTGTCTCTCTTTAGGGTCCCCAATGTGTCCCTTTGGGTCCCCAACGTGTCCCATGGGTCCACAACACCTTTAGGGTCCCCAACATCCCTCTGGGGCTGTGACACCTTTAGGGGCCCCAATGTGTCCCTTTGAGTCCCCAATGTGTCCCTTGGGGCTGTGACACCTTCAGGGTCCCCGGTGTGTCCTTTTGGGTTCCCACCACATCCCTCTGGGGCTGCGACACCCTTAGGATCCCCAATGTGTCCCTTTGGGTCTGTGACACCTTTAGGATCCCCCACACGTTGCTTTGGGTCCCCAACGTGTCCCATGGGTCCATGCCACTTTCAGGTTTCCCAACGTGTCTCAATGGGGCTGTGACACCTTTGGATCCCCAACATGTCCCATAGGTCCATGTCACCTTTAAGGTCCTCACTGTGTCCCTTGGGACTGTGACACCTTTTCCAGTGTGTCCCTTTGGGTCCCCCACACTTT
>NW_011117453.1:0-1264 GCF_000146605.3 Meleagris gallopavo
ATGCTGTAGTACACTGCAGGTGCATATGTTTGTAGAAGTAAGGTCCAGTTATTAGAGTTCTGCATATATTTGATGTGCAACTTGGTTGCCAGTTTTTGAGGCAAAGTATTTCTCTTTCAGCCCAGAGTGAATTAGTGTCATAAATGATTTATTCTGTGAATAAAGTAAATATTATATACACAAATATATGCATCACTTTGTGACACTGAAATTAATGAATCTATGACACAGTACAGATTGATTTTTTTTTTTCAATGTACTTACTAGCAGAAAGATTTTTAATAAATGCAACTGGGCATATTTATTTTCTGTATTTTTCTACTTTTCTACATACTATTGTTTCATATATATGTATGTTCTCTTTCACCAGAGAAATAGAGTTTATGAAAAAAGAGGAGGATCATTTAAGGGTACTTGAAGAGAGAGACCAGAAATATGCAGAACAGCTGAAAATGTATCAGGAAAAGGTAACGCAGTGTTATATTTAAAAACAAATATCTGCATTCTTGAGGATTTGTCTCACCTCTACACTTCAATTCTTACAGATTTCAGAGCTTGAAAATAAACTAATAGTTTATGAGAAGATGCCATATATGTTTGGAAGTGGGAGTTTATTGGAAGACGGTTGTCAAAATCCAAGCCAGCATAATGAGCAGTCTAAGATGAGAGAAGAGAGTGAAAAAGAAACAGAATCAGTACAGGAAAGACTAAATTCTTCAGAGATGTTAATTTCTGGTAAGCAGGTGTTAGATCTTTGATTTGCACTTAACAGAACTTAGGGGGTGTTAATATGTGTGTGGTGATTTCTTTATTTAAAAAACACCATAATCTTGCTGGATAAGAGGTCCTCCAACATTTTCAGAATTTCCTAAATGCTATGTAGAATATGGAGGGGGGGGGAGAGGGGGGAAATGACTACCTTTACTTTTCCTCATATTCTCTAGTAGTGAAACCAATAATATTAGCAAGGCTAAATTGTTGACATACTTCAGTTTAAGTCCAGTTCTGCTGGTTGTAGAAAGTTTTTATATAAACCATAGTTCATGATTTAAGTTTTGTAGTAATTTTATTCCCAGAATTTTATCAAATATCAGACAGTGTTTCAAATGAGACGTATATTTTAACAAGATTTGGTTGGTGCTTATGTACTTTTTAAAGGATCTTTATCTCAAAAGAAAGTATATTTGGGGCATAAATTCTCATCAGTTTGAGAATAAAATTAAGTATTCAAGACATAAATACAATGGTATCCTGATTGATTTTA
>NW_011117454.1:0-1588 GCF_000146605.3 Meleagris gallopavo
GCTGGTCCGTGGCTGTTTGGTCTCACCAGTTTGCAAAGCTTTGCCATGAAGGGAAATACTTGGAAAGAAATCTCATTTATGCTTCCTTTTCCCCTGAGCAGCTCCTCTCCACAGTATCAGAAACAAAGGTGACAACCTTTCGCTTTGTAAAGAAAACCATTGAGCCAAATGCACTATAAATAGCACCCAAAACTGACCCGTATCCCCAGACGAGGGGAATGAAATGAAGACAAGTGAACCAGCACCTTCAAGGTCAGAGAGATTTTTTTCTCCCTTTGTTCAAGGTCTGGTAATTTTATCAACGTAGGAGAGCAATCCAACATACGTCATTACGGTTCAGCTAATAAAGAGCACACAGCTCTGTCAGCCGGGCATTGTTTCTGCTGCTGTTACGGGGACGGCCATAGGGCACGATGCTCCCCCAGTGGACGCTGCCCTCTGGAGCAACGAGCACAGCAAAATGAAAGTGCTCTCAGCTCATCCAGCTTTGCTCAGTAGGGTTCTCCCCACGGTCTATTCTACAGAGAGGCAGTGTGTCACATGGTGCTGGCTCTCTTCTTTATATCCAGCTGCTAAATTGCATTAAAAGAACTAAGTGTCCATTAAATAAAACTTCCCTGCTATTGCTTGCCATGCAGACAATTGCTCTCGCTGCCACTGGGATGCTCCCTGACAGCAGCACACAAAGACGGAGGGTGTGTGGTGTTTTCGTGTTGGTAGGAAGGAGATGGGAAGAAGAGGTGGTATCTGAAGTCTATGCATGGACTGTGGGGGTTTTCCACCCTAGGCTGCCCAGCAGCCACTTCCAATCAAGAGATTAAAGCAAGCAGATGCATTCCACACAAAGCACCTTCAGGTCCAATGCTAAATGCTGCCCTAAGCCAGGATTAGCACCTCCCAGATGTGGGAGACACATCCTGATGCAAGTGGCACATCCAAACCCTGGCACCACTCTGCTCTTTGACCAGTGGAGCTCAGTGGAGCTTGGGGCTATTCACCACCCAGCCACATGTTTTTCCACTTCACCTCAAGCACTGATCTCACAGGGCACCTTCCTGCCTCCCTACCTCCCCCATCACTCCCATTAGAATTCTCTCCCTGCTATTTCAGAGCAGCACAGCCCATAATTACCAAAGGCAAGGCACAGCAGAGGCTGAGCAGCGGCTCACCCTGAGCTGCCCACAGCCAAGTACCACGCTCAGCGACACTGAACGACCCCACAGATATCAAAACACGGGGATGGATGACGGGCTCCAGAGGTCACCAAGGGGCGGATGGGGTCCAGGTCCCTTGTCCTCACATCTCTACTCCTGACAGGTTTCCTACACAAATTCTGCAGGCACCATTAGCTGGGGCTGAAGGCTGGATACCAGCACACAAATTGCTGCCTTCCGGGCTCCCCGTGCCCTCCCTTTTCTCTGCTGCCTTTGGTGGGAGGCCGGGGCCATTATTCCGTGCGAAAAGCTAAAATTAGTCAGTGTTCAAGCCCGTGAATAGGCACAATGGTTCCAACAGGAGGGCCTTGACAGCACAGGGGCCTCCCAGCTCATTTCCATCTCAATGGGATGGCTTTTCACCCTGCCATGTC
>NW_011117455.1:0-978 GCF_000146605.3 Meleagris gallopavo
AAAAAAAAAAAAGCTTTCCTTCTGGTAGCTAATGGATCAAAAGTTTCCATTAAAGCTTGAATTTCTTTGGTCATGTAGCATCTCTCTGTCTGTGACTGTCATTATCTTAATATTTGATCTGCAAAGTGAAGCTGTCTCCTTCCACATCAGTCTTCACAGCATCTGCAGAGCAATGACCCAGGGAGCAAGAAGGGATATAAAGGAGGGCTGCACAGTGATCAGGGCTAACCCTGTACTAGCTGAGGTTTCAACAAATGAGACATTTTCAGCTGCTGTCAGAAAGCAATTTTCCTGGCCTTTAATGATTCAGAGCAGTGCAAACAGGTTAGAGCAAGTGTTCAGAGACTCTTAATTACAGCATTAATTCAAGGCGAGCGGACCACACAGTCCAACATAAATAGACAGCAGAAAGCAAATACAAGGGTGGTTTAACAAGCCGTTTTCAACTACCCTAATTTATCTTTCTCAGAGTTCAGCCACAAAGCTATGCATGTTTCATTCTTTGAAAAGACAGCCTGAAACTTTATAAAACACTGATAGTTTCACACTTCAGATTTCTGCAATGTGATTTTCATACAAGCATTAGCATTCCTTTTCCAGAACTATCAATATCATTGGTTATCCAGAACAAATATCCAGAACAATTCATGGATCAGCATAAGATGGAATACAAATGCCTGCAGACTAAATTCTGAAAACTCTATCTGACCTATAACATCAAAATGAGATGCAGTCCTTTCAGGCTGTGTATTGAAGTAGGAGATATGTGGATGGTGGTTGTGGAAGGAAGATAGCTAAAATGAGGACCTGCAGTATGGAGTGGATGTGGTGGTAAATAGTAAAATATTTACCTGCCTTTTTATTTTTTCTTGAGTAAGTTTATTACTATTTTCTTTCTTTCTTTAAAGGATTTGAAGCTATAACAGTAGATCGGTAATGAAGAAACAGTAATTTGCAATTTGGAAGTTATTCATATCA
>NW_011117456.1:0-2503 GCF_000146605.3 Meleagris gallopavo
AAAAAAGGCTGAGAAGCGGCGGATCTGCCCCACTTTTCTGACCGGAGCGTTTCCTGCGCTGCTCATCCCGCGATGGGCGCACAGAACTGGGGCGCACGGCCGCGGCGCGGGACCATCCCACGAGCATCGCGGGTACCGACCCGGACAGACCCTACCCAGGGGGAGAGGTGATCTTCTCCCCTCCTCCTCTTCTCCCCTCCTCCTCATCTCCCTTTTCCCCCGCTCCCGGTTGCAGCACTGCACACATCGGGGCTCTGCTCCACCCGCTCGGGCTCTGCAGTTCTCCTCCTCTCGGGATTTCGGTTCGGGTTGCGCTTGCATCACTTTGTTTTCTTTCACAACAGAAGGGCCGGAGCGCAGAGAAACCAGCACGACATTTTCAGCCGTGAGAGCTCAAATGTGGGGCACTGAATAATGTTTAATTGGTGTTAAATGGGGACGGTGCCCCTCGTCCCCGGGCACAGCCCGCGAAGGGCTCAATAGCGCACATTGTCTGCGTCCTACAACGTAAAGCAGCGAAAAAACGTTGGAAAAAGGGGATTTCTGCAGTGCTCCGAGCACGCCGTGGGGTTTTGGATGTGAACCGTTCCAGTGTTTGTGAACATCAGAGCCGTTCTGTGAGCGGGGACACGGAGCTGCCCGCGGCGGCACCGTCGGGGAACGGCACCGCTGTCACAGCGACCGGCGCAGCGCCTTTGGCACTGCGATGCTTTCTCCTCTCTGATATATTTGAGCCCCGCCCGGTGCTGCCCGCTCGTTCACCCGCCCCGGGAGCAGCTCGGGGAGCTCCGGAGCTCTGATTGACCCCATCCCGGTGTGGTTGTGAGGACGTGCGGGTGCGGGTCGGACCCGGTTCTCCCGCGCGCATCCCGGCGCAGCTCGCACTCACCATTTCCCATCCAGGACGCTGCGCTATGAGCTCTCCTCCCTCCTGAACACCATCGCGGCCGTCCGAGCGGAAGGACCCGAGGGAGGTGAACACCTCCGGCGGCAGCGGAGCTCCCCGGCACTGAAAGCAGAAGCTCTTTCCTAACGCTGGGTTGGCAAGGAGCTGTGCGCAACGCCAGGAAGCGGCTGCGGCCTGACTGAACAGCGATGGGGGGGTGGGGGGAGGCGGTTCCGTGCCGTCGGTGGGGACACCGAGTGCTGCTGCTGCCCCGCCCAGGAACGAACGTGGGCTTTGGGAGCGACCCGAGGCCGTGGGATCGGCACAGGACTACGGAAGGGCTCAGATTTGGGGGGATCTTTACGCCCACCCCTGGGGACGGGGACACCCCCGGCAGACCGGGCTGAGCGGAGCCCCGTCGGTGGCCTTGGGGACTTCCAGGGGTGGTGAGCAGCACCAAACCCAATGGGAGCCAACGGGGCCGGAACAGCCACATCCTGGGGCCGGGAGTCCCCAACGCCTCCTGCCCGCAGAGCTTTGGGGACGGCGGTGAGGAAGCAGAGCTCAGGGGATGCTGTGGGGTTGGTGAGCTGGAGGGACACGCCTGGGAGGCTGAAAAGCTGAATTTGGGAGCGGGGGTAGGGGGGGATTCGGGGACAGAGGTGATGAGAGGAACATCAGCGCTGTTTGGAGGGGTAGGAGGGCAGGGGGGATGTCTGGGGGTGATAGGGGGTGCCAAGAAGGTGTCTGGGTAATGGGGGGGGGAGCCTGCAGGGCTGTGTTTGGGGCACAGAGAGTATTGAGGGCCATGGCTGGGGCACAGGGAGAGTGAAGGGCTGAGTTTGGGTCATAGAATGGAAGAAGGGCTGTGTATGGGGCACAGGGATCATGGAGGTCTGGGTTTCAGGGCATAGAGTGGATAGAGGACCGTATGTGGGGCACGGGAGGATGGAGGGCCATATTTGGGGTATTGGGTGGATGGAGGGCTGAGTTTGGGGGCACAGAGTGAAAGGAGGACTGTGTAAGGGGCACAGTGGTGAAGGGCCAGGGTTGGGACACAAGGAAAATAGAGGGCTGTGTTGGGGGCATGGAGGGACAAATATGGGGTGCAGGAAGAGTGAAGGGCTGTGTTTGGGGCAATAGAATGGATGGAGGGAGGGCTGTCTTTGAGAAACAGGGAGGATGGAGGGCCATATTTGGGGCATTGAGTGGATGGAGAGCTGAGTTTAGGGGCACAGGAACAATGGAAGGCTGTGTTTGGGGACATAGAGTGAATGGAGGGCCATGTTTGGGACACGGGGAGGGTGGGGAGTTTTCTTTGGAGTGCAGGGAGGATGGAGGGGGAGACATCATTGTGTCGTTCCAGTACTTGAAGGGAGTGTATAAACAGGAGTGGGGACGGCTGTTTATGAGGATGGATAGTGATAGGACAAGGGGAATGGTTTTAAACTGAGACAGGGGAGGTTTAGGTTGGATATTAAGAGGAAGTTTTTCAGCCAGAGGGTGGTGAGGCACTGGAACAGGTTGCCCAAGGAGGCTGTGGATGCCCCATCCCTGCAGGCATTCAAGGCCAGGCTGGATGTGGCTCTGGGCAGCCTGGGCTGGAGCCCCCAGTAC
>NW_011117457.1:0-893 GCF_000146605.3 Meleagris gallopavo
CTGCCTCTTGACCATAACATTGCAGTAACTACTTTGGCAGAAAGGAGAACTGATTTTGCTAAACATGTTTATTTAATCGGACCACTGGTCAGGTTCTTCTTTCAGCTCACTGCCATATACTCTTCTTTTTGAAGGAATGTCCAAGGCTGTGAGACTTGATGCACTAGCCAGTGTTGAACTTGGGCATCCTTCAGAAGAGAGAATTGAACTTCTGTCCTGCCTCTGCAAATATATAAAGCAGGGTGAGCGTGCTTAGCAGCACCTGGGCTGGTCTTGGATGCAATATGATATAAAGAAAAATGAAGAACAATGGCAGAAACTCCCTGTCCTCAAAATAAGACAGCATGCCACGCCTCAGTAAAAGAGCACAGAATTCCAAAGTCTATTCCAAGTATCTGTGGGAATGCAGTGAAACTGACTGCAATTGTGGTGATGCTGTGAGCATGCCCAATCCAGAAAACTGCCCCTGAAACCAACTGTCATCTGCAGCTGCCAAACATTGCCAGCCACCTCATTAGCAGTGAGCTGGAGCTTCCAGCAAGAACAGCTGCCAGGACGAGTTATAGCTGCTAAATCATCGCTGAGGACCAGTGGGTGCTTTGGAAGGCAAGACTTGCCCAAGGCAAGGCCTTCATGCCAATGGAGCTTCTCTTCCAGTTCAGAAGCACACCACCTCTGAGAAAGAGCTGACTTCACACCCTTCATTTCATTCCCCTTTTCACATTTGCTCTATGGATAGCTTCAGTTTGGATTCAAAACAATTTTTTTCCCCACAAAGAAAAGAAAAAAATCTAGTATCTCAAAATAACCCCCCAAAGAAAACAAAATGAATGCAGTAACCAAAGCAAAGTTCTAACTCAGAGAAGGAAAATTGGCTTCAGCTCCATGAAACC
>NW_011117458.1:0-3116 GCF_000146605.3 Meleagris gallopavo
ATGCCATGGTTTTATGATTTTTGGTTATTGGTATTCCACATCATAACATCATGTAGTGCACTGGGAGTTAAAGAGTTAATGCTCAAGTTCCGGGCACCTGTCCGGAAGAGAATAAGAATTACATTCCCCAGTGGACTTTGCATTCAGAGAGGGAATATAAGCTTTTGTTGATCACCTGACCTGCCCTTTTTTGGCTCTCCTCCCTGCTGCTTGTCCCAACCACATGCATCGCCTCAGCACTAGGGTAAGGCCTACAGCTTTCACATACTCTCTTTACTATATTTGATTAATTAGCTTCAATTCTAATTATATTGTATTATAGTGTGTTATCTTGCGTTCCGATATTTAGTAAATTAGTTTGTTTCTCCTCAGATTGTTGCTGCTGTTTTTAATTATTTTGGGATCCCCTGTTTCCCTTTCCTGGAGGTGCTGATTCATGAATCCTTCTGCCCTACTAGTCATGGAACCCGGCCGTACCAGCCCGTAAACTGTTGACAGTGGATTAGATGAAGATATCTTAATTACAGATCAGCACCATCTAGCTGAATATACCGTGGCATGGCCATTATTAAGTGCTTGAAATCAAGCGGAAATATCAAACAGTATCTTAGTGAAAATCAACTACTATGAGATCATATAGAAAAACTAGAACAAAAACTTGGCACATTAATAGGAAAGATGTCAAACCTAACTTTCCTGATTAAACAGGTCCGCAGCATTACATTAGAAGATACCCAGGCTCCTAAATCAGTGGACCTGGATAATTTATAAATCAAAACTTCCAGGTCCGTTCTCAAAGCTCCATCTGAGATGGATCCCTTTGAGATCCATCCTATAATAACTCAGTAAACAAAAAAAGTACGAGATAGGCCAGCAGGGGTGCCCCCTGGTCAATGCCCCCCTGCCCAAACTCATTTGCGTGTAAGAGATCATTCCTATACAGCAACTGAATTAATGGACTTCAACGATTTTGACAGAAGCCTAGAGAAAGCATACCAGCCTGGCTTTTAAGGTTATGGGACTCGGGGCAGAAAGTGTAGCGGTTAATGGACCCGTAGTATATCTATACCCAATTTATATTCCTGAATTGGCGCTATAGAAACTTTATATTCCTAGGGGGGTAGATGCCCAACACCTAACTTCAACCAAGGTACCCATAGAATAAAATGGCCTTGGAAGGTGCAGGTAGGACTGAAGTGGTGTGGCCTACTTTCACCTTGGGGGAGATTACTGGAGGTGGGAGGCCCGGTAGTCCCTCTAGAAATTGGTACATCGCCTATTGGCATTGTGGTCAACATTCCGGTCTTCATTGCTAAGGGGACCCTCATCATGTCCCAATGGCAGATCAGGACCCCCCCTTTGGTGCCTGATATAGTTGTGCAGCCACAGATATCTGGCCAAAGGGTGTGGTACAGGCAGCTGGGGCATGCCCCAGTGCAAACTGAAGTGTTGACTCAGGATAGGAATACTTCCTGTGTCTTGCCCTGGTGGGTAGACCTTCCCCTCCTGGTACCCCTGAAACATTTGTACTAGTCTCCATGAGTTTTTGAGTCTTTAGGATCACTGGAAGGAGCAAAATGTCATCGAAGCATTCCAGTGTTGCTGTGAGATCAAGCACGACACCCAGTGATGGTCTGCATGGGACTGATGGACCATAAGCTGGACTTGCACCAAACAACTGTATGTCTTCAGTAACACCATCAAGCACTGGCCCATGAACGAACACAAGCTTCAACTGCAGATTGACCATCAATCATCTTACATTATATTAACCTGTATTGCAACAGGCAATTGTATAAGTGTCATGGTGCATCAGATCTTTATATTAGGGAAGGCTCATCTTTCAATCAGCTCAATCATTGGTTCATGCTGTGAAGGGGTCAAGTGTATTGTAACTGTTGAGTCATGGCCTGAACCACTGATTGAGCACCTGGGGAAAGGACCCTGTCAGTCCTGGGAGCACAGGTGAAGGCGATTCACCTGTGAGACAGGAAGGGGTGGAGCCTGGCTCCACCTCTCTTAGACCTCATTTAAGGGCCGACTGGGAGCATGGATGAATTTTTGGTTTGATGTCCCTTCTTTGTGGAATGTTTTTTGTGAGCCTAGGTTTTTGGATTTGGATGTGTACCTTTTCTTTAAAGTACCATCCCATCTGCGCTAGACCTTCTGCTGTTCCACTCTTGTATTGATTTTCCAGTTTGTTAATCTTTCTGTTTGTAGCATTTAATTAAATGAAAGTTTATATTGAAACGTTTATATTGATATTTTCTTTAGTTAAGTGCTTTTTCTTTTCAATGTCTTTTTCTTTTGCAGTGATCCGTATGTCAAACTTTCTTTGTATGTAGCAGATGAGAACAGAGAACTTGCTCTGGTGCAGACAAAAACTATTAAAAAGGTATGTATGTAGTTTTTCATTGCTTTAGAAATGTTAAGAACTTTGAAAAAAAAAAAATTTATAATATAACTATTGTTTATTTTACATACATGTGTGTATGGGGCTGCTGAATCATGGCCTGAACCTTTGATTGATCACCTGAGGCAAGCTATGAGTCTGCCAGGGGAGCACAGGTGAAGGCAAATCACCTGTGCTGCAGGAAGGGGTGGAGCCTGGCTCTACCTCTCCTAGAGCCATTTAAGAGCTGACTGCCAGTGGGGAAGGATCTCTCTGGAGATCTGCTCCATCAGGAGTTCATTTCGCGAGCCCAGGACAGGGTGAGTGACTTTCTCTTATTTCTCCAATACAAATTCTATTAGCCAAGTTCCTGGATATATATCTATACCATCTGTATATCCATTGATTAAACACCATCTGTATATCCATTGATTAAACAATTGGCGAGCCAGGCAGGCCAAATCCACTTTACATCATGTCTCTCTTATGGAGTTTCTATAAATGGGTCAAGGGGGAGAACACCATTCCCCTTGATAAAATGATCCCCGGGCAGATCCCAGGGTTTCTGGGATCTCCTTATTATCAACTGGCAACTATAATTGAGAAATGGGGTCCCCTGCGTACTTTGGGGAATATTTCCCCAGTACGCTTAACAGAATACTTTCAGGGACTGGACAAAGATGTACTTAACTACGAAAGAAAGGCAGTTAGCTGCATCCACAGT
>NW_011117458.1:3287-7398 GCF_000146605.3 Meleagris gallopavo
AAATGTTTAATGACCTAATTCGAGCTGGGGTCCAATTTGCTAAGATTGACCGCCAGCCCAACCATATTCTTCTCCAGCTGCCTCAAGTGTCTCGGGCCACGATGCCTGAGCCATCGGAAGCAAAAGAATTGGCCCTAGCACAGTTCATGGCGTGACGGGGGATGTTAGTCCCCCTGGGGCCTCCAGACAGCAGATTCATTAACTGCCTATTTACAACAGAGGGGATGGGCTATAAATCCCCAAAAGGTGCAAGGTCCGGGCCTGTCTGTAAAATTCCTGGGGGTGGTTTGGTCAGGCTGAATCATGGCCTGAACCTTTGATCACCTGAGGCGAGCAATGAGTCAGCCACAGGAGCACAGGTGAAGGCAAATCACCTGTGCTGCAGGAAGGGGTGGAGCCTGGCTCCACCTCTCCTAGAGCCATTTAAGAGCTGACTGCCAGTGGGGAAGGATCTCTCTGGAGATCCGCTCCATCAGGAGTTGAGTTCGCGATCCTGGGACAGGGTGAGTGATTTTTCTCGTATTTCTCTGATATAATTTATTTTAGTCAAGTTCCTGGATATATATCTATACTATTTGTATATCCTTTGATTAAACACATGTGTATAAGTTTAATAACAATTTTTTTTACACCTAAGTGTGAAAATAAGTGTGTGCATGTTCAGTACATATAATCTGACTGTTTAAAAAACGGAAACAACGTCATATGTATTATTCATTGTTTCTTGTATTGAAATCATGTTTTAATGTAAGTTAGTTGAAATAAAGAACCAAACAGCTCTGTTTTAATTATTTTTTTATCTGATTTTTAGTGTAAGTGATCATTCTTCTTTTTCTAAGACTTAAATTTTTCAAGTATTTGCGTGAGAACTTAAAATATTCAAATGACAGATGATAGTAAGAAAAGCTCGGAAATGTACTGAAATTTTTATTTTTATTTTTTTCTTTTGATGGAAAGAAGAGAAAATCTGCTAGGGGATATTTGTTGTTGTTACAGTGCTGTGAAAATGCTTAGTCGAGGCTTGAACCAGTTATTGAGCACCTGGTAGAAAGGCAGGGACAACCCAGGGGAGCTCAGGTGCAAGCTATGTACTTCACTGACTGGAAAGGGTGGATTCTGCCTCTACTCCTTCCCAGACGTTATTTAAGGGTTGGCAGTGGAGGTGAGGGCATCTTGTTTGGAGCTCCTTGCCTACTTAAGGACCTTATAGGCTTTCTGAAGGTAAGCAGCTTTTTTATTATTATTATTTCTGTGCCTGCTGCTGTCATATCTGAGTGGATCTTTGCTTGCTTCAGCTTGGTGTCTTGCTGCTTTGCTGTCTTGTTGCACTTTTGTCATGGAGCTATCTCTAGATATATCTGTGTCTATGACGGGGACAGCATGCCCACAGCTGCCCTCCTCCAAATTAAAAAAAAAAATAAAAATAAGAGGGGGGTGTCAATGGTCTACAGGCTGGTTTGGAATGGTTCTGTAACTAATGGGGCAGGGGGACCCACAGACCCATGCCCCAGGAAAAGGGGGAAGGGTAGAGAAATGGGAGGTGGGCCTAAAAACATAGTAGCAACAATCTGAGGAGAAAAATTGATTTACTAAATACGGTAATAGAATGCAAGATAATTGGTATTGAGGCTAATAAATGAAATAAAATGAGAGAGAGCACATCCAAAACCAAAGGCCTTACTCTAAAGCTGAAGGCAAGACTGCTAGGGAGCATGCACTGTTAAGACAAGCTGCAAAAGAAAGAGGCAGTCTAGTGACTCACAAGCAGTTTCATCTTTCCCTGTGATCGGAAAAGGGATACATAAAGTTCTCTGGGGTATGTAGTTCTTTGCTTCTGAGAACCAGGTACCCAGAAAATCGGCAGTCCGCAATAACTGGAGCATTAACTCTTGAACTCCTAGTGCTTTACATGATTTTATGATGTGGAATACTGATAACAAAAATCATGAAACCATGACAGCTTTCCATTGTGTTGCATGTGGCCCCAGTGTTTTGGAAAGCATTTTTTGTAAATAATTTTTACTGGTAATAATGGCAAAGAGGAAAAAAGTTGGAACCTTCATAAAAAAGAGAAAAGCTGAGACTTGTATTTTTATGAGGTTATGTAGAATAGACAATCATTCAGTTCACATCATAATTGCAGAAAAGGGTAGTGAGGAAAATTTTTTTGTCTAAAAAGCAGAATAGAAAGATGCTGCACTAAAATCAGAGCCTTAAGTGTCATTTAAAGTAAGTGACATAACATCCTGCATAATGTGGAAGATTTGGTTCCTTCGGTGGCATCAGTAGCATGATGGGTGGAGGGAACCCTGCCTTGAAACATCCAGTTCAGCACTGGTAGTCGAGGTGCTGTAAGGTCTGCATTTCAGTACCGATTACTTCAGAAGCAGCTCGTACCCCCTCGTATTCGGCTAAGATCTCCTTTTCAGGTGGAGATTTTGTTCTAATATCCTGTGGAACAGTCCCTTTATCTCTACAGTACTTGTCCTTTTTAGGATGTAGCTCTTTGCTGGTGAGTATTTTCATTGTCGTTTCCCTGCTAATATTCTTTATGAAGTGGCTATTCATCCATTTATTTTTGGAGGCTTTCTGTATGAATGTTTTTCTCCTTTGCTGTGATACTAGCAGTTGCACTTTATTACTCGACCTGTCAGTTGTTTGAATTAGTGAAGGTGGAAGAAACTTTGAACAGTCACCTGTTCATTTACTAAAAATCAGGCTAATTCATAATTACTAATTTAAGGAAATAATAGTGGTTAAGCAGTATTCAAAATTGATGCATCACTGATTAGAATCATAGAACCACAAGACTGGAAAGGACCTACAAGATGATCTAGTCCAACCATCCTCCCATTACCATTGCTACCACAAGCTACTAAATCAGATCTCGTAGCTCCTCATCCTGATGCCTCTTGAACACTGCTGGAGATGGCAACTCCACCATGTCCCTGGGCAGGCCATTCTAGTGCCTGACAACTCTCTGAGAGAAAAAGTTTCCCTTATGTCTAATCTAATCCTTCTCTGGCACAACTTGTGGCCATTTCCTCGGGTCCTGTTTGTTGCCTGGGTGAAGAGGCCAAACCCATTAAAGGCAGATGTAAAGAAGACATTGAGGACCTCAGCCTTCTTATCCTCAGTGGACACATTCCCCGCTGCATCAAGGATGGAAATTCTCCTTGGTTCTTCTCTTACGATTGATTTATTTGTAAAAGGATTTCTTACTCACCTTTACTGCAGTGACCAATCTGAGTTCAAGTTGGGCTTCTGCCTTCCTAACTTCCTCCCTGTATAGCTTTGCAACTTCCTTGTAATCTCCCCAAGTAGCCTGTCCCTTCTTCCAGAGAACATAGGCTCTCCTCTTCTGGACTCTCAGCAGTAGCGCACAGCTCATCCACACCGGGCTTCTTCCCCTACAGCTCGCCTTCTGGCATTCAGGAACAGCCTGTTCTTGCACCTTTAAGTTTCCCATCTTGAGGAGCATCCAGGCTTCCTGGACCCTTTTACCCTTCAGGAGTGACTCCCAAGGGACCCCTGCTACAAGTGTCCTGAACAGGTTGAAGTCCGCCCTCTTGAAGTTCAAGATAGCAGTTTTGCTAGTCACCCTTCTGACATCTCCAAGAATAGAGAATTCTACCATTTCATGGTCACTCTGCCCAAGACAATCCCCAGCATTCACATCTCCCACCAGTCCTTCACTGTTAGTGAAGAGCAGGTCTAGCAGGGCACCATCCCTGGTAGGCTCTTGTACCAGCTGCGTAAGGAAGCTATCTTCCACACACACTAGAATCCTCATGGACTGCTTCCTCTGCCTTGTATTATGTTTCCAACATATTTCAAGTAAGTTGAAGTCTCCCATAAGAATGAGTGCTGGTGATTGCATGACTTCCGCAAGCTGCTCGTAGAATGCCTCATCCATCTCTTCATCCTGATTAGGCGGTCTATAACAGACCCCCACCAAGGTGTTGCCCCTACAGGCCTTCCCCCTGATCTTTACCTGTAGACACTCAACTTTATAATTCCCAATCCCAAGATCTTCAACATCAAAATCCTCTTTAATATAAAGGTCCACACCACCACCCTTCCTTCCTCATCTATCCCTTCTGAAGAGCTT
>NW_011117459.1:0-3198 GCF_000146605.3 Meleagris gallopavo
TGATCTTGAAAGTGATGTTCCCAACCCACAGAGGATAGCAGTCCCTGCCAAACAGCACCGTCACCAGCAGCCACCCCCCGCCCCTCGCTCCGTGCATCCCCAGCTCCACAGCAGTGCTCCCGCTGACCCCCGTGGGCAGCCCCCAGCAACCCGTGGACCCAGCAGCCCCTTCTCCTGTGCCGGCCTCCCAGCCCTACCTGGCAGGGTGCTGTGAAGGCAGTGTGTTTTTGGGGCTGGCTGTGGCCGTGGTCCACACGTGGCTTTTCAAGCGGCTCCTTGAGTTCACCACGGTCACGAAGCCGCTCACGTCCCCATCGCTGCAGCTCCCGTTCACACACTCATCTGCTGAGAAGCTCTCAGGGCTCAGCACCATCCCTTGCACCCTCCCAGCTCTGCCATGCTCAGAACCCAGAACCCAACCCCAGAACCACAACAAAGGTCCCTTACCGGAGGTGGGTGTCAGCTGCTCCCCAGCTTCCAGCACAGGGATGTCCCTGGGGCTGCCGGCATCGTGGAGGCTGCTTTGCTGCAGGGCAGAGGAGTCAGAGCCCAGAGGGCAGCAGCGGGGAGCAGCAGCGTGGCCGGAGCTCACCTGCAGCAGCATCTGGCAGGCCTCCAGCTGGGTGGCTACATCAGCGTGGGCACCCTTCAGGTGCAGCAGCTGCCCAAAGGTGTCCCTGGCCTCGACGTAGCGCTGGGAGCAAAGAGCGGCTGAGCCGCTGCCCATGGGGACACAGGGCTGTGCTGAGCCCTGCAGCCCTGCCTGCCACGCTACCTTCAGCCCCCACAGCGCCTTGCCCTTGCGGAAGAAGCCTTTGGGCCAGTTGGGCTGGAGCTCCAGGGCCATCTGGGCATCTCTCAGTGCCTCCTGGTACCGCTGGAGCTTCTCGTAGCAGTATGACCGGTTCCCAAAGAGCCTGGGGCACAACACGGTCACCAGTGCAGGCTCAGGGCGCGCTGCCCAGGCCCCGCAGCCCGCCGCTCACCGGTGCTCCCTGGGGTTCAGCTTTATGGCCTCGGTGAAGGCCTGCACAGCCTCTGCGTAGCGTCCCTGCACGGCAGCCTGGTA
This sequence comes from Meleagris gallopavo, assembly GCF_000146605.3. NCBI lineage: Eukaryota > Metazoa > Chordata > Aves > Galliformes > Phasianidae > Meleagris > Meleagris gallopavo. The sequence goes on from NW_011117459.1 coordinate 1,070, forward strand.
GCCACAGCCTGCAGGGAGAGCATCGCCCGCTGCTGAGCGGCACACAGGCAGCGCAGCCGGGGAGTGCGGGGCTCTGCTGGGGGTGGTGCAGCTCTGCACTGTGCCTGCACCCAGCTGCGTGGGAAAGGCGTTCTGGGGACAGACAGGAGCCGTGCAGACCCACAGATGGTGACGCGTGTCCAGCACAGCCCTCCTGGGGGCAAACCTACCCCTGAAGCTGGCATGCAGCAGAGCAGAGCCCACCCTCTGGCTCCTGCTGCCCAGGGATGCCCGAGGCACTGACCTGCAAGAATCAGGCTCTGCTCCAACATGTTTGTGTCCAAGGGTGCAGGCTCGGGCTCGGGTGCCTGTGGGGCAGCCACGCAGTGCAGTGGGGGCTCAGGTGCCTGTGGGGCAGCCATACAGGGCAGTGGGGGCTCAGGCTCCTGCCCCAGCCCAGGAGCAGAGGTTCAGGCACAGCTGCTGTCCCTGTGTGTGGGCATTACTCCCTGCTGTGCCTTAGCTTGCAGACCTGCTGGGAGAGGGCAGAGGATGCCCCCCTCCCCTCCCACCCAACTCCATAAAGCCTATGAGAGGCTACAGAGGAGCTGCCACAGCTCCCAGCCTGCAGCATGGGATGAAAACAGTGTCCCCATCACCACCTGGACACCAAACCCCAGCCCTGAGATCACCACGCTGTGCCAGGCACAGGGGAAGCTGCAGCTGGGGATCCCTCTGCCCAGCCCCAGGCTCTTGAACACCTCTAGAATCACAGAACGGCCCGGGTTGGAAGGGGCCTCAACAATGATGAAGCTCCAACCCCCACCACACGCAGGGCCACCAACCTCCACACTTCATAGCAGCCCAGGCTGCCCATGGCCCCATCCAGACTGGCCTCGAACACCTCCAGGGATGGATGGGGATCCACAGCCTCTCTGGGCAGCTGTTCCAGCACCTCACCGCTCTCATAGCAAAGAATTTCCCCCGACATCCAACCTCATTCTTCCCTCCCTCAAATTAAAACCATTTCCCCTTGTCCTGCTGTTATCTGCCCTTTCTAAGAGTTGGTCTGTCCCCATCTCATCTAAACTCCTTGCGGCCGGGGCCCTGCAGACCACCTACACTGAGCAGCACACTTCTCATGTGTGGAGATGCCCCTCTGAGGACTGGGATCCAACTCACCGCCTCCTGCAGCCTCCTGTTGGGCTCTACAGCATCAGTTCTGACTGATTTATCCCTTGCAGGTGCTGGCAACTTCACGCCCGCCTTCTGCCATGCTTTGATGACAAAGGTACAACTCAAATCCAGTTCATCCTAGGAAAACGAGGGATGGGAGCCGTGCAGAGCTGCGTGCCCTGGCTGTGGGGCTGGTGGCACAGCTGTCATTGTGCAGGGCTGACCCAGCCACGAGGCATCCCACTCTCACCTCTATCCCCTCCAGATCCCCCACTCCCTCCTCTGCACGATCCTGGAGGCACTGGGGGGAGCTGGAGGCCAAGCAGCCACTCTCCTCCTCAGCACTGCTGGCGTCCCCATGAGCAGCACCCGCAGCACTGGGCAGGGACGTGGTGCTCTGCAGGCAGAGGAGAGCAGAGGGTGGGCTCTGCTCCCAGCAGCCCCGGCTCCTGGTGTTTGGGGGTTTGTAGGAGCCCTCTGAGGCAGCTCCAAAAGGCTGCTGCCCAGTGCTGTGCCCAGGGCTGCCCGCCTCAGGGAGGTGCAAAGCTGCTCACCGACGCAGCCGCCTGCTTGCTCTTCAGCTCCTGTTCCAACTTCTCCTGTTTCCTCCGGTCTTTCTGCTTCTGGAAACCAGAAATAAAGCAATGGTGAGCTGGCACCAGCACAGCGCAGAACAAACCCAGCACACGCCCTGGGGCGCAGCTCTGCCCGATGAGCTGCAGGCAGAGGATAAACAGAGAGCGCAGCTCAGAAGGAAGGGACGCACACCGCCCAGGAGCGCTGTGAGAGCGTCATGGCAGCACACACCCACCTTCTTCTTCAGTTTCTTCTTCTCTGCTTTCTTTTTCATTCTCTCCTCTTCTGCCAGCAGCTCCATTGCGTTCTTCTCCGCTTCCTGGGGAAGGAGAGCTGCTGTGAATGATTGCGAGCCCCCGGGCCGCGCTGCAGGGCAGGGCTGGGTCAGGCAGACAGCG
>NW_011117459.1:21959-23519 GCF_000146605.3 Meleagris gallopavo
TGTCTGTAGGGTATGAGATGTGGCTGTGGGGTGTGGGGCTCCTCTGTGGGGTGTGTGATGTGGCTGTGGGGCTGTGGGGGTCCATGGGGGGTGTGTGATCGTCTGGGGGGTGTGTAACGTGTTTGTGGGGTGTAGGGGTCCCCCGTGGGGGCTGTGATGTGGCTATGGGGCTGTGGGGGTCCCCCATGGGGTGCATGATGTGTCTGTAGGGGATGAGATGTGGCTGTGGGGTGTAGGGCTCCTCTGTGAGGTGTGTATCGTATCTGTGGGGTTGTGATCTTTCCATGGGGCTGTGGGGGTCCCCCGTGGGGTCTGTAATGCATCTGTAGGGTATGAGATGTGGCTGTGGGGTGTAGGGCTCCTCTATGGGGTGTGTGATGGGGCTGTGGGGTTGGTGATGTCTCTATGGGGCTGTGGGGGTCCCCCAAAGGGTGTGTAATGCATCTGTGGGGCATGAGATGTGTTTATGGGGTGTTTGGGTTCTCTGTGGGGTGTGTGATGGGGTTGTGGGGGTCCTCTGTGGGTTGTATAATGTCTGTGGGGTGCGTAAGGTGTTTGTGGGGCGTAGGGCTCCTCTGTGGGGTGTGTGATGTGGCTGTGGGGCTGTGGGGATCCCCTGGGGGGTTTGTAATGCATCTATAGGGTATGCGACGTGTCTGTGGGGTGTAGGGCTCCTCTGTGGGGTGTGTGATGTGACTGTGGGGCTGTGGGGGTCCATGGGGGGTGTGTAACATCTGTGGGGTGTGCGACGTGTTTGTGGGGTGTAGGGCTCCTCCGTGGGGTTGTGGTGTGGCTGAGGGGGTCCTCCATGGGGTGTGTAATGCATCTGTGGCACATGAGATGTGCATGTGGGGTGTAGGGCTCCTCTATGGGGTGTGTGATGTGGTTGTGGGGCTGTGATGTGGCTGTGGGAGTCCTCCATGGGGTGCATAATGTGTCTGTAGGGTATGAGATGTGTCCGTGGGGTGCAGGGGTCCCCTGCGGGTGTGTGATGTGTCTGTGGGGTGTGTAACGTGTTTGTGGGGTGCAGGGGTTCCCCGTGGGGTCTGTAGTGCATCTGTAGGGTATGAGATGTGCCTGGGTGCGTGCCGTGTCCTCAGGGTGCACAATTGAGCTGTGGGGCACCTCTGTGGGACACACGATGTCAGTGTGGGGTACGCAGCTTCTCAGTGCATCTGTGGGGTGAGCAGTGTGTCTGTGGGGCACGTGGTGGGTGTGAGCTCTGTGGCGTTTCTGTGGGGTGCCCAAGGAACCCGTGGGGCACAGGGCAACGTCAGGACGGTCTCCTTTATTCATCTGTGTGTCTGTGGGTGCATCGTGTGCCTGTTGGGTGTGTGGCACAGCTGTGGGGCTGGTGGCTGCCCTGTGGGGCGGGTGTATGTGTGTGGGGCTGGTGATGTCTCTCTAGGGATGTTAGTTCTGTGGGGCACATGGCAGTTTGGGAGCCCACAGCGCGTCCATGGGGCACACGGCACATCCATGGGGCACAGAGCACATCCATGGGGCACAGAGCGCATCCATGGGGCACACAGCGCGTCCATGGGGCACACAGCGCGTCCA
>NW_011117460.1:0-911 GCF_000146605.3 Meleagris gallopavo
CAACCAGCAGCCCAGGCTGCCCAGAGCCACATCCAGCCTGGCCTTGGATGCCTGCAGGGATGGGGCATCCACAGCCTCCTTGGGCAACCTGTTCCAGTGCCTCACCACCCTCTGGGGGAAAAACTTCCTCCTCATATCCAACCTAAACCTCCCCTGTCTCACTTTAAAACCATTCCCCCTTGTCCTATCAACGATTCTATCGTTAATTGGTGCTGGACTGTTTGGTGTCTGAGGATCACAGCATGGCTGAGGCTGGAGGCACCTCTGGGTCCCTTTGGCCCAACCCTGGCCCAGCAGGGCGGCCCTGGGCTGTGCCCAGCCTCACATCAGTGGTTTTGGACGTCTTTGCCCAGGGGAGCCGTGTTGCAGCAAGGCACCCAAGCACAGTTCCCATCACAGCACTCGTGCTGAACGGCGACGCCGGGATTTCCTGTGCTGACACAGTGAGATTTGATTGCGGTCAGCCTTTTTGGGCCAACAAAGGGGAAAAGCCAATCAAAAGCCACAAAGAGAAACCCATCGCGTGGGCGCCTGCAGCCCTCGGCCATGACTCAACCTCAGGCACCAGAAAGCACAGCCTGCCGTGGGGAAGTAAATCCCCACCAACTCTTTTCCATTGCTCTTCATGTGGAGGGACGCCAGGGCTGAAGAAAGTGCAGCAGAAGGGTGTGAAGATGGGGTTCCTCCTTACAATGCAAAGCCACTTGTCTGAGTCAGGAATCAGCTGAGTGCCCATCAGCATCCGTACAGCTTGATAAGACCAAAGTCATTTAAATTCTGTTGACTTCAAGGGCAATGCAAATGAAGTCACATCTGTGGGGCTGTGCCTGGGACTTTCCAGCGATGAGATGGGGAAGGGGAAGAGATAAGATGGAAATGGATGGGGATGGGGATGGGGATGGGGATGGGGA
>NW_011117461.1:0-776 GCF_000146605.3 Meleagris gallopavo
CACAGCGCCCCCTATTGGCCCCATTGCCTCCCCTTGCCTCCCATTGCCTCACAGCGCCCCCTATTGGCCTCTATTGCCTCGCATTGCCCCCCATTGCCCCACAGCGCCCCCTATTGCCCCATAGCACCCCTTATTGCTTCTCCCGCCCCATAGCGCCCCCCATCTCCCCCAATTTCTCCCCCACCCCGCAGTACCCCGGCGTTGCTCGCAGTCTGCACAGCGATGTGGCAAACCTGATGGCACTGCTGCGGCTCAGTGCCGCCCTGCCCCGAGGTGAGACCCACATGTATCTGCGGCCCCGCCCCATAGATCGCCCCACAAATCTGCATCTGCACCCCTGCCCCACACATCTGCACCCCTGCCCCACACATCTGCACCCCTGCCCCATAGATTGCCTCACACATCTGCCGCTGCCCCATAGACCACCCCACAAGTCTGCATCTGCACCCCTGCCCCATAGATTGCCCCACACATCTGCCCCCCCTGCCCCATAGATCGCCCCACACATCTGCACCCCTGCCCCATAGATTGCCCCACACATCTGCTCTCTGCCCCATAGTTTGCCCCACATATCTGCCCCCTGCTCCATAGATTGCCCCATACATCTGTCCCCTGCCCCATAGATCACCCCACACATGTGCTGCCCTGCCGCACTGCTGTTGCTCCACACATCATCCCTGCCCCACACATCTACTCCCCTGCGCCACATATTGTCCCACACATCCCCCTTCTGCCCCACACATCTCCACCCCACACCCTGCCCCAAATGTCCCCCC
>NW_011117462.1:0-1031 GCF_000146605.3 Meleagris gallopavo
AGTGCTCTTCTTGTCCTATTGATATGGTGATGTGCTTGGAATTCTTGTTAAACAAAGAGTACGGAGGGGGAGGGGAGGATGTCCGATCTTCTCCAGGCATTCCCCGTATCATGTAGTGAATTGTCCTTTTAAATTGGCAGAATACTGTTGCAATGTGTGACATATATTCTCAATGTTGGCTATACATATATACATACATATTACTTTAACTTATAGAACTCTAATAAAGTAGTAAGGCCCCTGAAATGAACTATAAAACAAAAACCCCAAACGGTAAAGACCATGAAGTTAACAAAATTCTTATTTTGTTCTGATGCAGAAACAACATTCAATTCTCACAGGGGCAAGTCTGCACATGGCAGGAAAACAGAACTTTTTAAGGATCCTTGCAACCCAAATCATGTTATGATTCTATGCCTTTTTTTGTGTGTCCCATACTACTGGCTGCCAGGGACTGCTCTGGCCTATAATCTGCCTGGCAAAGGACAAGAGCATCTACAAGCTCTTGTCATTCAGTAACCCAGGCTAATTCCTCTCCTTTTAATTCTTGCAGGTTTCCTAAATACAGTATGCATCCACTTTTCAACACACAGATGAGACAAGGCAAATGATTCATGGTCAGATCTACACCTCATGTGATGGGCTTTAATCACAAATGATTTATATGAATTGAAATGACAAAAACTCACATTTACAAGACAATATTTAAAAAAAAAATCAGCCTTGTAAAAAATATAAACTATTCCTGCATTTACATCCAGAAGGGAACCTTTCTTCTTGTAGATATGCCAATTGTTGAGACCATCCAACACTTTCCAACACTTCTTTCTATCAACATTCTTCCATTGCTTAAACTTAGATACTTTAACAACAACAACAAAACACACACACACACACAAAAAAAACGCACAAAAAAACAACCACATATTGAAAGTATGACACAATGTGAAGTTTCCTCTTTCAAAAAAAAAATAACCTGGCTTTTTTTCTTGATTAAGTTAGAGGAAAATACTCATAGCTTGTTCTCCTTA
>NW_011117463.1:0-1056 GCF_000146605.3 Meleagris gallopavo
CTAGAAGCTAAAGGGCAGGTTACATTTCCCTGTATGAATTTCAGAAAAAATAAGATTCCTGAATACATTTAAGATCGACAGCTCTGCGCTTTATTCCTGCCCCCAGATAGAGCAAGTGTCTGGGTGTGAAATGAAAGAGCTGGCTGTTGAAAACAATGCTTACGGTTGTATCTAATGAGGAAAAAGGGCTTGCCATTTTGTCTTTTTTTCTTTCTAAAAATCAGATGTACAGTTGAAATTAAGTTGTGGAATATAAAATGTCTTCTGTAGGTTATATGCCTATATTTAATTTATTAATATGTATAAAATGTAGATGTATCTGGATAAAACACGTACTTAATGCTACTTTTATATAACTAGTCTATATTTAAGGAGCAGATCTTACAGGTGTTATTTAGTCATTCCGTTAAAGGTTGCCAGCAGTTAACCTCTCCAGGACGCTTCTTAAGGGAAGCGTTGAATCACAGGGCCGAAATAAGATTGTATTACCTTTGTGTTTCTGACCATCCTTGCTTTGGTTTTTGGTGTTTTCTGACCTGGGCATTGACCCCAGCCTCATTAACCTCATTAACTCATTAACTGGCCTGAGCAGTGTGGCTCCAACACAAGACATTAGTTTTTTGTTTTTTGTTTTGTAGATTTAACTCATATTAAGAATTTGTGAGTGTGCTGGAGGATGCATCCTGCCTTGTCAAGCTTGTATCTGTGATTTTGGAATGCGAGTAATTATATAGTGAACAACGTTGTTTCCAGTGTTCGTATCCTCCCCTCTTGGAAAGCAAATGCTTAGTTAAGTTTCTGGATTTCATGCTGTGGTTACAAATCAATAGGCAAGAAAACAGTTATTCCAAATGAGAATTGGCTTTTTGTACAGATGTTCTGCAAATCTTTTGTTTTTGTAATTACTCCCACATTTACCCTTGTGCAGTAATTTATGTGGTGTTTTATGGATTTGCAAAGCCAGGAAGATTACAGTAAATAGTCTGAACTTGCATTGTTGAGTTAGGGAGTACCTGAGTTGTTCGTATGGTTGGATGAACACAAGATCCGTAAGAA
>NW_011117464.1:0-807 GCF_000146605.3 Meleagris gallopavo
GCACTGCAGCAAGTATAAAGTGCTGTTTTTCCTGTTTAGAGAAGGCAAATAGCTTAAAGATTACTGTTAAAGCTAAAGAATAAATCCTTCTACTAACGTAAAGCCCTTAGAAATATACTGAACAAAACTGTATACATGAAGAAAATGTATAATATGTACTACTGAATGATAATTTTGAGTTTTGATTTCCTGTTATACGTATCAGTCGAGGCACTAAAAGATTTTTAGAAAGAATGGTAAATGAGTTATTTCACTGGAATTTGTTCATTTAACTTCTCTCTTCCCCTGTGCCTTGCTACAGAATGGGACCTAAATTATCCTAATGTCTTTTTATATTATGAACCATCCTGTATTATAAATCAAACTTGCATGCAACTAGGCAATCTTCCATAAATGTCAGTGTGCGTTCAGGATATTAATTAATCAGAATGCATTTAAACCCACTATTTTTATACATTCTCATTTCCATCCACGCTGGAGCACAGAGGAGGATGTTGCGTGACAGAAATTACCATCAAAATCCTTTTAATCATTGAATTCTACGTTCTACTTCTATTCTAGGTGAATCCATCTCCTCCAGTTCCAAAGACTTCCCAGGGATTTATTGGCTGGAGATCAGCTGTTCCAGAGCTACAGCTTGAACGTTGTTTTCAAATCCAGAGCTGCAAAGGCGCCTTCTTCAAGGACCTGAGCTGGCCACGCGAGCCCTCTGACTGACAGTAGGAAATAACAAGTAGGCACATAGAAGCACTAGCGTTCCAAAGTTAACATTCACTAGTGGATTGTTAAATGCCTATATAAGCACCC
>NW_011117465.1:0-2866 GCF_000146605.3 Meleagris gallopavo
GAGAAGGAGAGATAATTCTTTCCACTCTGGTATTTTGTGATTCATTAATAAAAATAACTTCAGGATGTATGATTAAGTAAATAACAGATTAATAATGCAGATGTTGGAAAATCTTTTGTATATTTAAAATTGACCTTTTATAATGTTTATCAAAGACTTAGTTAAAGAAACTTGTCAGGTACAGCAAAATTAAAGACTCATTTTAAAAACACAAAGAATCTTTCACATCAACATCAAACAAAGAACCTGCACTTCATACACACTGACCCATGAATAGGTCAGCCTCACACTTTTGGAAGAACATAAGATCAAGTCTGCAATCAGTGAGATGTAAGTTGTTCTCCAGGAGAATAGAAATTATTAATACATATCTGTACTGAGGCTCAGGGAAATGCCAAGAGGATGGAAGGAATCTACATATGGCCTTTTTGTCAGGTATTTCTCTGATGACTAGTTTTTGGTAACAGAAAATGTAAATTACTTCATATTGGCACTGTATATGTAGATCATACCAAAAGTACTGTCTCCTATTGATTTCCATGGAAACTACAACAGATACGAAGACTGCAATATTCAATATAGCAAATTAACAGCTGCAAAATGCTATTCTTCAACACAGTCACCACCATTAGATCTTCATTTTCACCAGTGATGAACAAGAGCCTGTATGCCATGCTCTTAAAAATCTGCACCAGAGAAGTAATTCACTATCACTGTCACCACTGCTGAGAAGCACCACCCATCACCTCACTGTGTTCACATCCACTGTTTGGTCTCCATTAACATCCAGAAAGCATCAATGAATGTCAATGGGTGCAATTTTTCCCACATGGAGGAATTCATTATGACATGATTTGCTTCATTAGCACTGCCATGCCAAACTCCATTTTTTCAGACTACTCCTCCGCTGCCATCTGCTTCATGGCAACAAAATATAATGAAATATTGGTGCGAAGGTTCAGCTTCTATTCCCATAATAACAGCATTCACCTCTGATATCATGGACAAATACAATAAAGTAGGAGGCATTACTTTCAGAGCAACCCTCAAATAATTTCTGTACAAGTAAATGGTCCTTGCAGATAATGACATTAACCATCTGGATTCTGTGTAGGCTCAAGTAGTCATTCATCTTTCCTTTTAGTCTTCAACTGGATGTAAATTGGGGAATTGAAAGGGGATTTAAAAGGTGTAGCTTGTGCTGAGTTCTGTTGAGTAACATGGATCTTAAAGAAATGCTGATCAAAGACTGATCACAGCAGTATTGGTGTCTATGACTTAGGAGCAGTTAAATTTCATTTACTCTCAGAGACTCCTTGACAAGAATATTGTCTGGGATTCAGCTCTGGCACCACAGAGAATATATGCCTACTGAAGCAAATAAGGAGGATGTCTAAAATAGGAAGCCTATAATCATCAGCTTAGCATTTAGGAAGCCAGAAGCATTAAGTTATGCCTTGTGTAAGCCATGTACTAAGCATTTGTATCAAATAATCTCAGCATTATACAACACCAGTTTTTTTTTAAGCAACTCAAATAGCCTATTACCCCAAACTGATTAAAGTTATTCAAATATACTGTAACACTCCTCAACACTTTTCCCAGATAAATAAATAAATAAATAAAATTAAAATAAATAAAATACAATTAAGCTATTATGCTATTACTTGGCATCAATTATGACAGTCACTAGCAGATTTGGAAGGAGCTCCATAATGTGATAATGATATCATCTTCTTGGATTTTTTTTCCAAGAATTTTTTGTACCAAACATAATTTACACTCTCTAAGTTAAGAGAAGACCTGCACCTAAACTTGGAAAATAAAATCCAGTTTATTCCTCCATATGGGTCAATATCAGCTTGGATGAAATTCTACTTATTATGGTTATTCTTATATTTCTTAAAAATAAGATTTTCTGTATGTAATGTGGGATAAAATGTTAAGAAACTTTCTTTGGAAAGAACATTGAGATGAAAATTGGGAAGATACTAATTGCCTATTACAAAGTACCTCAATACCAAATAAATCATATAAATGGAGGACAGCATCTTCATCTGTCAGTCAGAAAAAAATATCTTTTATGTATTGTTATTTTTCCGTTATACAGTAACAGCAAAAATACTGTATGTATGAGAGCAAAATGCTTTAAATAAAACTCATGAATTGTCAAAGAGATTTTGACAATTGTCAAATAGGTTTTGATTTTTAAAAAGCCAACAATTTCAGAAAACACAGTTTTAGAAATTGTATCCATACATCCATAGAACAAAACAGTACTATGCAATTTATTTAGCATATCAGAAGCACCTAAAAAGACTGAATTTTATACAAAAATACATTCTACACAAATGTCACATCCTACAAATCTAGAATAATATGTTGATAACATTTTAACTAATTTGTCCATAGACTTGTTCACTAAGAGGAAGGGTTTAATTTGTCAATCATTTACTTAACTCTAGTTCCTCAGGTAGCCGTTTTTGTTTGTGTAATAAGCAAATTGTTATTAGTCAGATGTAAATAGGAGGCTATTGTTCTGAAATATTCCCAGTGGAAAAGAAAATAGCAGGCTATATCATTTCTTGGAGACAACTTAGAACTCTGTTATTTGCTAAAAAAATGTTATTATGTAGCATAATTAAAATCAGTAAAATTATTTCAAAATACAGAATCCTTAAAGCTATATGTTGCAAGCAAACTTTCTGCATGGAACTAAAGAATGTTACCTAAATCTACCTGTGAACTATACTAAACATATACATATATTGGAGAACAAAAGCAGAAAACATGCTGTTTTTGAACACTAATATGTCAAGTGTTTTATATATATATATATAAAGTATCATGCTGTGTGTCTCTTAGC
>NW_011117466.1:0-2442 GCF_000146605.3 Meleagris gallopavo
CCCAATGCCCCCAATCCCACCTCGCTGCCCCCACCCACCTGATACCCGCAGCCCGCGGCCGCCGTCGCCGCCCCCCACAGCAGCAGCGCCGCCAGAAACGCCGCCATGCCGTTCGAGCGCGAGGTCATGTGACCCGTTGCTCACATGACACGAGGGGCGGGAACCCTTCGTTCCGCCCCGCCTACTCGGCGAGCGGGAGCCAATAGGCGGCCAGAGCGGCACCGCGCCCCGCTCTGATTCGTTGCGGGCGATGTCAGTGCGACACCCGACCGTTTTTCCGTTATCAACGGTTCCCCAAACCCCGCCCCCGCCGGCACGCGATTGGCAGAGCGAGGCGGACAGCGCTCTCCTCCAATGGGGCGTCGAGCAACTTTGAGGCGGGAAACGATTCCCCTCACAGCTCCTCACCCCGCCCCGTAGGCACGCGATTGGCGGAGACGTCCGTCTTCCGCTCCAATGGGGCGTCGAGTTACTGCGAGGCTCGAAGAGCTTCTCCTCAGATCCCATAACCCCACCCCCGCCAGCAAGCGATTGGTGGAGCACTAGACTGACAACACCCTCCCCCAATAGGGTGTCGAGTTGTCATGAAGCAATGCTTCCCCTCACGTAAAGTGAAAGAACTGAGCAGAGCGTGCAGCAAGGAGTGCAGTAGGCACTATCTCTGGGCCTGGGTGTCCTTCAGCTCCACGGATCCCCCCTATTTGGGGTCCCTTCAGCCCCCCCAAACCTCCCAGAATGGCCTCATTCCCTTTGCAGCAGAGTTGGACGCCTGGAGGTAGGCAAACCCGCAACGACAGCAGCTCAGCCCCCACAGCCGCCCCTTTATTGTCACAGCCCCAGAGCGGGAGCCCTTTTTGTCACCACGGAGGGGACATGGGCTGCGGGTTCTGCAGGTAGGACATCACCACGGCTGAGATGGAGAGCCTGCGGGGAAGGAAAGCAGCGTCAGGGCAAGGAAACAGCCCCCAGTGTGCCCCCCTCCCATCCCCCAGTGCTCACATGAAGCTGCTCATCATCTGCTTCGTGTCCTCAGAGCTGCGTGAGTTGGCGAAGCTGATGAAGGAGCAGTAGACAGCGATCCAGGCGCACCACTTCAGCTGCAGCGCCAGGAGGGGATGTCCGTGAGAACCCCAACAGTCCCCAGACGGTGACAGCAGCTCCCCCAGACCGATGGCAGTCCCAGCAAGTCCTACTTGGTGCCCCCTCAGCTCTGCCTGGTCCCGGTTGCTCACTCCATTCCCACTCCAATGCCCCTAATCCCACCGGACCAGTCTTGATTCCTATGCACCATTCTATGCAGTGCTGGCCTCAGTAGCTCCTTCCCAGTCTAATCCTGGCCCTGATGGATCCCTCCCCAGGGAGTCCCAGTTTTATTTTAGCCCCGATTCTCCCTCTCCAGCCCTCCCAGCTCTCACCCCTCCCATTGGCCTGGTCCTGGTGCCGCTCCCCCTCCCCAATCCCAGTGCTGCTTTTGATTCTCCCCACTTCCCCCGAGTCTCACCGCCTCGTTCCCTGTATAGCCTCGGTCCTGATTTTCTCACCCGGTAACCCTGCCCGGTTCCGGTAGCTCCTTCCCGGTTCATTTCCCCCCCCCACCAGCCTGGTGCCGCACCTTGAGCATCAGCCCGCACATGCTGAACACCATGCCCAGCAGGTTCATGTAGTCCGGCGTGGGGTCCTCCAGCGCCGGGTTGCTCTCGGTGGTGGGCGGCTTGTACCTGCGGGCGGGGCCGTGAGCGGGGAAGGGGAGCCCGGACCCGAACACCCCCCCGGTGCACCCTGCTCCTCCTCACCGCGTAACCCGCGCGGGGCGCCGCGGGTCCGCCATGGCGGGTGGTCAGCACTCACTTCCGGCGCTGCTACTGGGAGTGCGCAGATGTAAACTTCCGGTGGTTGCCGGAAGTATCCTCCAGCCTACTTCCGGCGCCGCTACTGAGCATGCCCAGATGTAAACTTCTTGTGTTGCAGCCGAAAGTGTCGGACAGCAGCAAACTTCCGGTGCTTTACCGGAAGTATCCGGCAGCCAACTTCCGGCGCGATCATTTGAACTTCCTGCAGGAACCCCTGCAGCGTCCGTTCCATCCCGGTACAGCCATGGCGTTCCCACAACCTCGGCCCGCCCGACCCGAGCTGCCCCGGAAGCACGTGCGGACCATCGAGTGCGGGCAGGGAGCAGTGCGAGCCGTGCGCTTCAACGGTGAGAGCGGAAACGGGGCTGGGAGCGAGACGGAGGGGCTCCGTTAACATCCCGGCGGTGCGGCGGGTGGACGCGGGCGGCCTCCCCGCCCCTCACACGGCCGTTCGACACGCAGTGGACGGCAATTATTGCCTGACGTGCGGCAGCGACAAGACCTTAAAGCTGTGGAACCCACACAAGGGCACAGCGCTGCGCAGCTACCAGGGCCACGGCTACGAGGTGTTGGACGCCGCCGGGTAAGGGGG
>NW_011117466.1:23060-24167 GCF_000146605.3 Meleagris gallopavo
GTCTGCCCCGCTTCCTCCCCCCCGCCTCGACGCACCTCCAGCAGAGGGAAGAGATCCTTGTCCTCATCTTTCAGCTCGTTCCATTTCTGGATAAGGGGGGGCATCAGTTTCTGGATGTACTCCTGGGGCGGGGAAGGGAGAGGAGAACGTCGTGGGGTTGGGGGGTGACGCTGTTACGGAGGATATGGGGCCGTCGTGGAGTCGTTACGGGGAGCACGGGAATGGGGTGGGGTCTTCGGGAGGGACAAAACGGGGACGTGGGGTCGTCAGGGGGTCATGAAGGGGGACATGGGGTTGTCATGGGGTCATGAAGGGGGACAGGACAGTCATGGGGTCATGAAGGGGGACATGGGGTCATTAGATGGGACATGGGGCCATCAGGAGGGACAATAGGGGACATGGGGTTGTCATGGGGTCATTAGGTGGGACATGGGGCCAGCAGGAGGGACGATAGGGGGACATGGGGTTGTCATGGGGTCATTAGGTGGGACATGGGGCCAGCACGAGGGACAACAGGGGGACATGGGGTTGTCATGGGGTCATGAAGGGGGACAGGACAGTCATGGGGTCATGAAAGGGGTCATGGGGTCATTAGGTGGGACATGGGGCCAGCAGGAGGGACAAAACGGGGACGTGGGGTTGTCATGGGGTCATGAAAGGGGTCATGGGGTCGTTAGATGGGTCATGGGGCCAGCAGGAGGGACAATAGGGGACATGGGGTTGTCATGGGGTCATGAAGGGGGACGTGGGGTCATTAGATGGGACATGGGGCCATCAGGAGGGATGATAGGGGACATGGGGTTGTCATGGGGTCATGAAAGGGGTCATGGGGTCATTAAGGGGGACAGGACAGTCATGGGGTCATGAAGGGGGACGTGGGGTCATTAGATGGGAATGGGGCCATCAGGAGGAACAATAGGGGACATGGGGTTATCATGGGGCCATGAAGGGGGACAGGACAGTCATGGGGTCATGAAAGGGGTCATGGGGTCGTTAGGTGGGACATGGGGCCATCAGGAGGGACGATAGGGAACATGGGGTTGTCATGGGGTCATGAAGGGGGACAGGACAGTCATGGGGTCATGAAAGGGGTCATGGGGTCATTAG
>NW_011117467.1:0-1060 GCF_000146605.3 Meleagris gallopavo
TTTTATCATTTACTGTTTTTATTGGTTTGATAGTTACTGTTTCAATAAATTATTCTATAACCTGTATTTACCTCTTGAATCTTACTGGGTAAGCAGATCATGGCAGATGCTAACTTTTAATTAAGATCATGTGAATTATTTGCTTCTCTTTAGACAAGAAGTGTTTAAATTAAAATGTGTTCTAGCAGATAACTTTATGAAGCTTTGCAGCGATGAATGTAGTTAGTGTGTGTTGAGCAAAGGATGACGGAGTTCAGACACAGTAAGCCAGATCTCTGTAGGATGCAGCAAGGGCCAGTTGTGCTCTGAGGATGCTACTCTCCAAGTGTACTCACCTAAAATATACATTCAGTGGTGTTTCAGCTTAAATGCTTCTAATGACATTACAAGACACTACGGCTAATGTCTTAAGTACACAATGAGAAGGAGGCATGGTACAGAAGCATGTATCAGCAGACCATGAAATGATCGTATTTTATAGCTCAGATTTGTGATGAAAGTTTCTTAAAAGCTAAGATGATCTCAGAAAAGTTGAATGGATGTTAATAACGATTCTTGTTTAAATAAGTATGTTTTTTCAATGTCTGAAATGTTGTTATTGAACCAGCAATTCTGTGGTCTGGTAAGATAGCTCTTTTTGAGTATTTAAAATAACAAAAAGAACCCTACTGAGTTGGCTGACTGCCATGAAAAACTGAAATCATTTTTAAGTTTGCCAAAGATGCAGTAGCTTGGGGTTAAAGATGCATAGGTGTTAAACGCTAGGATTTGGTGCTTTCCGTGCATTTTGCAAATGAGCATGGCAGGATTTCGGCAGGTGCAGAGCGTGGTGCCAGCAGCAGCCTTTCCATCCCCAGCACCCTGTAGCAGGGCCGCACCACGCAGCTTCACCCTGCAGCTTGTCCAGTACGGAAGCAGTCGCTTGCCTGATTTTCATGCCCGATTTTCATGGCCAACAATGAGAGAAACAAAAATTCTAATTTTAATCTTGGCTGTGCTTCAAATTAAGCACAAGAATCTTTATTTATGCTTTAATGGCTTCTTTTAATTCTTTCCTCGT
>NW_011117468.1:0-3468 GCF_000146605.3 Meleagris gallopavo
AAAAAAAAATTGGTGTAATTATATTATCAAGAATGCAGATAAGCAAAATACAAATTTACAATAACAGCTTTGATTCTAGCATTTCCTAGTTCTGTTATTGTTGTTTTTTTTTGTTAGAAAAATAAATTCTAGTGTAATACATATTTTTACTCATTCCAAGTCATTAGCACATTTTTGCTGATGTGCAGAAGCAGCAGGAGCATAATTTGTAGGCAATTAAGTTAGTATGCCTGTCAGGCAACCATTTTGCTAGTGCATTTAGAAGTTATTTTTTATAAAGTAAAGGAATCCTTGACACTAAGAAAAAAAAGCAGCTTTTGATGATGCTATTGCAGAACTGGATATTCTGAGTGAAGAAAGCTATAAGGACTCTACGCTTATCCTGCAGTTGTTACGTGATAACCTGACACTGTGGACTTCAGACATGCAGGGTGATGGTGAAGAACAGAATAAAGAAGCACTGCAGGATGTGGAAGATGAAAACCAGTGAGACACAAAGGCCAACAAGAGAACCCATCTCTGACCATCCTTCCCCCTCCCCACAAAAAACCCTGTGTCACTCTGAGAACCACCAAATCTGACTTTTAAATTGGGTCTCAGAATTTAGGTTCCTGCCCTGTTGGGTTTCTTTATTTTATTTATTTATTTATTTATTTATTTAACACAGATTTTATTTTCAGGTCATGCAGAACAAGGTTTTTAAATTTCTTTTCTATCTATCTCCTTCACATCCTGCTCTTGCCTTACCACCTCCACAAATGCTATGTCCCTTTCCCAGTCCTGTACACAATCCTATCTACAATGCCTAATCAAACTCTTCCCTTTGGCACTTATTCATGATCTAGGTCCAACTTTAGCTTCAAATCCTGGCTTACCTTCTTTCTCACTCCTTACTAAATCCTTCTACGTTGCACACGTTTTTCTACACAACATCCATTACTCTTTTGTTTCATGTTGTCCTGTCTCTACACAAAATAATTCTATCATTTCCTTATCACTCTAGTCATTAACTAGCCATTCTACATTTCCTGAATTTGAAGTCACTTTATTTTTTTCTTTTTTTCAAGATGAAAATATAATTAAAAGCTGTTTTCGTTATTTTGAACCTTTATGATAAATCATTTATGTTCAAATTAACTCAATTCTTAGCAGTTTTCATCTCATATTGTAATATGTGAAAAATTGCTTCCTTGAATTACTCGTCTATGAAAATTTCTAGTATCCTTTGTATCTGTGACACTGTCAGCAACAGCAACATAAGTTATGTGACTAGCCAGCAAAGCGAGACAAACTGTCTCCACCACATATTATAAGAGTCCACTGTTGCATTCTTATCTTCTCATATTCCACTTTAAGCTTTAGTGGTGAGAATATATCAGATGAAGTTACAGGTGACAAGCTTACTCTTTAATATTAATACAACAGAAGGATGGTGTTTAATGGAGAGTATTCAACAGCTCATCTAGTTTACTGCTGTATATTAGAAAAAGACAGCAAACAAAAACAAACATCTTTCCACTATGCGTTTTCCCAGACAACAAAAGCTTGTTTGCTTTAATTTTTTGAAATCAGACTGGGTTAAACAGTTCAATCTTTTATGTGAAAAATAAGATACAATGCTGAGTTACATATTTAAAGCTCTTAGTGTTGTATGGCCAAAAGCCCGTATGTCTTTCCCTTCTGTACAGCATTCACTATATTCTTGTTCAGCTCTAAAAAAAAAACAAAAGCACAGCCTACAAGCTGTAAAATAGATAAGGCAGGATGAGAAGTCTTGAATAGCTGTAAATAGTTTTAAGTAAAGGGTAGATATCAGACACAGAAGTTTTGCCCAGACTTAAATAGTCTC
Source organism: Meleagris gallopavo (assembly GCF_000146605.3). Taxonomy (NCBI): domain Eukaryota; kingdom Metazoa; phylum Chordata; class Aves; order Galliformes; family Phasianidae; genus Meleagris; species Meleagris gallopavo. Next base: position 1,850 of record NW_011117468.1, read on the forward strand.
AGTTAGTTTCAGGTGGATACTTTCTCATTGAAAAGCAGCACTACACTTTGCAGTACACTGTTTTATTATCTTCAAAAGAAGTTAGAAAGAAAGCCTTATTTCTGTTGATCACTAATTCAGCATAAAACTGAAGCAGTGGTTAAGTTTAATATACACTCCATTAAATGCATTAAACATTTATGCTTTTAAGTGAGAGTACAGTCAATTAGAAACCACATTTCTACTAATTCTACTAATAGTTACGCAATAAATGAAGCATAGGAGGTAACACAAAACAGTACTTCATAGTCTATATATTTCTCATCTCATGACGGAGCTGCCCATTCACAAAGTAAGCTTTACAGTCATAAACCTTACAGACATAAATGTCACATTTTTTTTTCCACAAGGAAGGAATTTGCTTCTGAAGAGCTAAACCTACTGTAAGTTTTATTAAGCACAATTTGCTACAGACACTAGTAATGATCTCATATCAATTCAGTTATTCAGGAATTAATAATAACAATAATAAGTATTGGAAAAATCAAACACTATTTAAATAAAGCCTCCTTCTAACAAGCTGGTGTGCATTTATAGTAGCCAAAATCAAAGAAACAAACTAATAAGGCTCTCATACACAAAACAGTGTTTCTAGCTTTGATTTCTAGTTGGCATTTCAATTGCTTTTAGCAGAATCACACCTCAACTGTAGTTTATGAAGGACAGAATCTTTATTGTGTCTTCCGTCTCTTTCAGGTTTTTGTTTGTCCGTTTTCTTAATTTCATAGAGCTAGCAAATTTAACATAAAAATCTTTAAAGTAACATTTTTGTAATGAAGTTACTTGATGGCTTCCTAATTTTAATGAGGTTCTCTCAGTGAGGCTTGAAAATAATTTTATTAGAATATAGACACTATAATTAAGCCACATGAGACTGAAGTACTTTATATAATTGAATTTTCATTAAACTTTTCATCATTTGTCAGTGAAGCAACAATTACATATAAAAAAAAAAAACCTAATCTGAATTGAACATAAATTCCAAAAAATTGAATAACTTTATATGTGGTTCTTCAGAATGGTTTAAGCAGTTGAACTAAAAAAATCTAAAATTTCAGAGATATTTGTTATATATATATTTTTCGTTTGTATAACTTGTTCCTGAGGGTTTTGTTTTTAGTTCAATTCAGTAAACTAACATCGGTTATGATGTTCTTTTGGAGATTCTGTAATAATGTATTACCTATACAAGACTGATTTTATCAAAGACTATAAAAATGCATTTAATATATATTTAAAAACCCATATTTAATAACTATGTAAATCAAATTAAAAGAAAAATCAACTCCCATTGTTGCCCAGGTACAGTTTTGGGGCTTCGTCACAGGAAGAAAATATTTATTAGCTTGCTTACATACTTATTATTTCAAAGCTTATTCAAATGGAAAGAGCTTCTAGTTATTTTAATTAAAAATGCAAATTAAATTTCCATGACTACCATGGAAATTAACAGAACACAGTTTACGCTGCTTGAATTTGTGATGCAGAGATTAATATATTAGAAATATTTACCAATCACAAACAAACAACAAACCTACAAGTCTGTAGGTTCTTCCTGTTAAAAGTCTGTTAATTAAAAA
>NW_011117469.1:0-2200 GCF_000146605.3 Meleagris gallopavo
CCAAAGGACCACCAAAGGGCCACCAGGACACGGGGGGCCACCGAAGGACCACCAGGACACGGGGGGCCACCGAAGGACCACCAGGACACGGGGGGCCACCAGTGGGCCATGAGGACACGGGGCCAAAGGACCACCAGGACACGGAGGCCACCAAAGGACCACCAAAGGACCAACAAAGGACCAACAAAGGACCACCAGGACACGGGGGCCACCGAAGGACCATCGAAGGACCACCGAAGGACCACCAAAGGACCACTAGGACACGGGGGCTACCAAAGGGCCACCAAAGAGCCACCAAAGGGCCACCAAAGGACCACCAAAGGACTACCAAAGGACCACCAAAGGACCACCAGGACACAGGGGCCACTGAAGGACCATCGAAGGACCACCGAAGGACCACTAGGACACGGGGGCCACCAAAGGACCACCAAAGGACCACCAAAGGACCACCAAAGGACCACCAGGCCACGAAGGCCACCAAAGGACCACCAGGCCACGGGGGCCACCAGGCCACCGCAGGGCTGTCCCCAGGTCCCACCTTGGCACGTTCAGCATCGCGGGCGCTCTGGCCCAGCAGGAAGACGGTGAGTGATGGAGTTTTGGGTTTCTTGGAGATGTTGATGAGCTCCTTCAGCCGTGGGACGCCCAGCGTGACGTTCTTGGCTGACACACCAGCGTAGTGGAAGGTGTTGAGGGTCATCTGCGTGGCCGGTTCCCCCAGGGACTGCGCTGCCAGTGCACCCACCATCTCGCCGGGGTGAGCCTGGGGGGGTCAGAATCACGTCCTAAGAAGGTCCCAAAGGTGGTCCTGGACCCCAGCACCAGGTTCTAGACCCTCAAGGGTCCCGAATGTGGTCCCAAAGTGGTCCTGGGCCCCAAAATCCAACCCCACACATCTCCGTGGGGAGCAAATGGGACACACTGGGGGATGCCAAGACCACTGAATGACCCCAAGTCAGTCCCTATACTCTCCAAATATGGCCCTCCACCTTCACTAGGAGATGTGGGGACACATGGGGGGAACACCAGGGCCAACTGATGATCCCAAATCTGACCCTACATCCCCCAAATCTGACCCTACAACCCCCAAATCTGACCCTACAACCCCCAAAATCCATCCTTACATCCCCCCCCCAGTCTGATCTTACATCTCCACGGGGAGAATTTGGGACACGCGGGAAGACCCCAATTCAGTCCCCACGGCCTCCAAACAGGGCACTCCTCCTTCACTGGGAGACATGGGGACACGCGGGGGGAACATCAAGACCACCTCACGTCCCCAAATGTGACATTACACCCCCCAAATCTGTCCCTCCACCTCAATGGGGAGCCACCGGGACACACGGGAGGACCCCCCCCCCAGGGCCTCCCACCCCCCGAATCTCGCTCACGATGGCCTGGTTGAACTTGGACTCGATCTCCCCCAGCAGCCAGTCGAAGGCCTCCCCGCTCAGTCTGAACTCCTCCACCATGCGGCGGCTGCAGAGCGTGGAGCGCAGGTGGATGTTGAAGAGCAGCGTGGCGTTTTCCTGCGCCTGCCTGCTCAGAGGGTCCTCCCCATTGACGATCACCAGCTTACGGCTCAGCTCCTTCACGCCTGGAATTGGGGAGGAGGAGGCAAGGCGGGGGGACCCCAGGTCACTTCAGAGCTGTTATTGGGGTCCGTGGATCATCCAACGCCACCTTATGGGGACCTCGAGTTCTTTCGAGGGGGCCCTGAGGTCTTCGAGCCTGTTCTGGGTGCCCATGAGCTCCTTCTGGGGGTCCGTGAGCTCCTCAAGTTCCTTTGGGGATCCCTGGGTTCCTCCTGTGGACCTCAAGTTCCTTCTGAAGGTCCCTGAGCAACTACGCCTGGGGTCTCCAAGTCTGTTCTGGGGGTCCCTGAGCTCCTTATGGGGTCCTCAAGTTCCTCCTTGGGGACACTGAGCTCCTTATGGGGTCCTCAAGTTCCTCCCCGGGGACACTGAGCTCCTTACGGGGTCCTCAAGTTCCTCCTTGGGGACACTGAGCTCCTTATGGGGTCCTCAAGTTCCTCCCTGGGGACACTGAGCTCCTTACGGGGTCCTCAAGTTCCTCCTTGGGGACACTGAGCTCCTTACGGGGTCCTCAAGTTCCTCCCCGGGGACACTGAGCTCCTTATGGGGTCCTCAAGTTCCTCCCCGGGGACACTGAGCTCCTTATGGGGTCCTCAAGTTCCTCC
>NW_011117470.1:0-1015 GCF_000146605.3 Meleagris gallopavo
AATGGCCTCTAAGGACTGAGATCTTCTGGAAACATTTTCTTCTGGCATCTCAACTTGTTGCACTCTGCTTTCAGCATCGGCTACTACAACTGTTGCTCTTATCCTTTTGGAGAAGGGGAACCTCACGGAAAGAACTCCAACCCCTGCAAAGGATTCCTCATGTGTTAGGAGAACACACTCCCTGCACAAGAGAATACACCACCTTCTGTGTGTACACATACCTCTGGGAATTGGGAGACCAGCAGCTTAGGAGAAAAGCTAAGGTTGTTTCTCCTTAAAACAGCAGTCTGGTTTCAGCTTCTAGAAACCTTGGAGCTGAAGAATGCAAGCAACACTTGTTCTAATTCATCAAGAAGTCAAATGCATTAGATTGCCCCGTGCAGCCTATTTCTGCCTTAGGAGGCAAACCTATTAGCGCCCAAACCCCAAACGCCCAAACTGTAACTGCCTTACAACAGGAACAAGGTATGCAGCATTCTTCCTTCAAACAAACCATCAAGCAACTCCACATCTGTTCTGTTAAGGCAGATTTCCTAGGTAGAAAGAGCATTCAGCAAAATCGGTCTGTGACAATTCCCTTTACCAGGAGTGATCAGAGTGCACAAAGGTAAATTCTCTATGAGCTCACCTCTCCTTTGGCTCACGGGAGAAAGATCCCCCAAAGAAAAAAAACCCAACATCACAAAGTATCCATTTCCAGATACAAAAGATGTTCAATCATCCCGTGCTAACCTCCTTTTAATCTCCTATTTGCCACATAACTCAATTACTTTGTAACAGATGCATAGTGACCCAGACAAACAACTCCAGATCTGTTTCAACGGCGGTGAAACATTTTCTATTCATGAAAGGACCAAGAGTAGATCTGAGGCACTAACCTCTGGCCGACAACTTTTTGGTGTTGATGATTTTTGCAGCATATTCCTGTGATGAACTTTTCTTGACACATCTGCGGACCACGGAGAAGGCTCCCCTGGAAAAGAAATGAAGAGGGCAGGCGCTATGAAACAGAAAA
>NW_011117471.1:0-15305 GCF_000146605.3 Meleagris gallopavo
TCTGACTTTGCCAAAGGTGCCACAAGCATTACCCTGGCTTCTGAGCCATTTCCACAGCTTTATTTTCCCATTCATTTCAGTTTGTGTCACGCATATACGTCGCTCTGAAAGCAATGCCTCATATTTAGTTCCATGGAAACCACTACAAAGAGTACAATAACACTGTATGATAGAGCAAATTTTCAGCTATGGAACTCCATTTTTCAGTATAGTTACCACTGTTATGCATTTTTGCCAGTGTTGAGCAGGAGCTTGCGTGCCACACTCGTAAACATCTGCATCAGCAGAGGTGACACTTTGCTACAACGGACTTGTTGCTGAAACACACTACTCACTGCCTCACCGTGCTGACTTCTACTGGTTGGTCTCCATAAACATTCAGCAGTGTCAGTGGGTGCATTTTTTTCCCACACGGAGGAATTCAGTGACACAGCTTTGCTCCATACACACTTCTGTGTCAGACACCATTCTGTCAGACTGCCCCTCTGCTGCCGTCTCTCACACGGCAAGAAAATGAAATGCAGTACTGGTGGGAAGGTTTAACCTTCTACTGCCATACCTCCAACATCTGCCTCTGATGTCATGGGCCAACATAATAAAATAGGAGGCATTATTTTCAGAGCAGCCCTTGTTTACTATTATTTAGCTGCTTCTAGACAGTCTTGTCTATACTGCAATGTATATTCATTTTGGTGTACCTGGGAGATTTTGCTGTAATACCTATCACGCTAAGGAGCAAACATGCCAGCAGATTGATTTGCTATGGCAATAGCAAAGAGTCTGATACCTCCAGGCCTAGCTGAAGGCTCATGTTTCACCCAGCAGGCTTCGGAAGACCGCACTGTTATTTCATATCTTGGCTTAGAATAATGTGATAAATGACCTCTTTCGTGCTTTGTAGTCTCTCTTTGCTCCATTTATTTGTTGCCATCAAGCTCCCATGAATATTTCATCATTATTTCTACAAAACTTTGCCCAGCAGGTTACATGCATGTTAGTGTCTGAGAAAGTAGAATCTATCAGTACCCAGCTTTTGAAGAGGTTTTCCATTTATTCATAGCAGAGGAGTGGGAAGGGTCAGAAGAAGTGCTGACTTAATGAAGAGATGGAGGAAAATGAGAGTGAAGGAAACTGAGAGAGCTGATCATTCTGCAAGCTGTTGAAGGCAATATAATAATACAAACATGCACATATATATTTTTTTCTTGTTTACTGTAATTGTGACACTGCTATGTCTTTTACAGACGCTCAGGAAAGGCACTGCAGATTCACTGACTTCATTGACTTTGTCCAAAAGGAACAATAAACTATGGGAGGAAATCAGCAGCTGACCTTGTGCATACAGCTTGTTCAAACCAGCTGGAAGCACTGTGCATTATCTGGCAGAGCAGCTCTTCCAGAAATAAAGAGATAATGCTAGAACAATGACCTTGATGAGATCTGGGCTGTTTCTGTCTGGGAGAGGTCATCTGCATGTATTTTCTACACTTTACTGACTGACTGCAGAGCTGTCTGAACAATTCCTATCTCTACCATTTCCCAGCTTTCGTACATCCATGGTAGTTTAGGGGCCGAATATTAAAATTCACTACAAAAAACAAAATTCTGTGAGTTCCATACCACGCTTTTCCATTACTAATTTTCTCTGTATGCTTTGGAAGAGATGGATGGTTCTATGTTCTGTGTTTAGAAACTGGCTGGCTCATAGAAGAACAACTCAAATACAAAGTGGGAAGAAACGGTAGAAAATGTTATAGGAGATGGTAAAAAGGAAGAGCCTGAGCTTTATTTGGGTAGAAGAGTCAACAGGTAGCTGCACGTTGGCGTGTTTTTTTTTTGTTTTTTTTTTTTGNNTGAATGGCTGCTGGTTTTGAACAGTAACCCAAAGTGACGTGCTAGTTTTAGCACTGCAGGGGTGAAAGATAAGCTGCTTGACAGCAGGAGCTCCAGTCGTTCTTAAAGTCTTTGCGTTCTTAGTTGGGATGAGTCTTGATTCTTCCTAGTCATAGTGCCTACATTCTATTGCCTACTCCTAATTCAACAGGTGGCATCTCACAGCTTTCTACTGGATTAAAACCAGCCCCAATGATTCGACGTCAGTCTGCAAATTTCTGTCAAGCGTAAGGAGTGTGCACCATCTTAACTTGTGAAGTATTCATAGGAAGACCTCTAATTGCACAGACATAAAGACAACCTTACATTCCCCTATGTATAAAGGTCGATGGAGCCAGGACCTTCTTCCCTGTGCAAAAAATCTGAGATGTCTGGGACTGTTTGGCTTGGAGAAAACCGAGAGAGGATTCATTAATGCTTATGAATATGTAAAAGGTAGGAGTCAAGTGGATGGGGCCAAGCTCTTTTTGATGGTGCCCAGTGAGAGGACGAGGCTTAAATTGGAACAGAGGAGGTTTCACATGAAGTTGAAAAAAATTCTTTGCTGTGGGGATGAAAGAGCACTGGAGAGATTGTGGAGCCTCATTCTCTGGAGACATTCAAGACCCACCTGGACTCTTTCTTGTGCAGCCTACTCTGGGGATCCTGTGGGAGATGGACTAGATGATCTCCAGAGGCTCCTTCCAGCTCCTGTGATTCCATGATTTTTTAAAGTAACTTCTTGAAGTTATGCAAACATCTCTTACTAATGGTGAAAGATTGTAGGGACTAGGTTTTTATACACTACTCTAATGCTTCTCTGTGCCAGTTGTGTGGATGCACTGGGAATGTTTTTTCAAGCGTTTTTCTTCCTGAGCACTGATTGAACATCCTTGAGTGAGTATTTATTATATAAACTATCTGCAAGACTGTCGCTTTAAAAAAAGAAAATAATAATAACCTGAGGCTTTCTCCTGTGTCTTTAATAGCTCGTTGCCCATTATGTGCACCCATTGGATAACTGAATTTTTTATGTTTTTGATTCTAGGATAATTGCTGAAGTCTTGGAGGATAACAAGATACCTGGAGCGGTCTGTTCTTTGGTCTGTGATGGAGCAGACATCGGGTAGGTAATGTTTCTTGTGTTTTATGAGTATATATCTAGTGTAAACATACTATGTATTCCAACTTGCCATTGTGATATTAGCTACTAACAAGTAACTTACCAGACATTCCAGTTAAGTGAAGAAATGAAGAGACGTGGATCAGTTTTCATTCTACTGCATGTAGTTACATCCAAAGAATACGGCCTACTTAAAATTTCACTCATCTTACTCTTTTTCTGATTTATTTTTTTTTTAGTCCATCAGTTTTTCAGACCATTAGAGAAGAATGAATGTCTTCAGACAAGTAGGGAAGAGTGATTCCCCATGTTCCATGCTTACACTAAGCTGCGCACCTGTGCATGGATGTGTAACATTGCTTGGAGGCTCTAAAATGTGTAAATTTCTCCGATGCATAAATGCATAGCTCAGCATTTCAAGAGAAGTAATATCAAAATAGATGACAGCTATTAAAGTCGTAGGGATGCTTATCTTCTTAGGGAACAGAAGAATTGAAACTGATCTCATTGTGTTCTTTGGCATATATTTAATTGTACAGGTGACTCACTTATTATGTGGCATGAAACAGGGTGAGGAAGCTGTTTTGTCCCTCTTCTCTGAGTGATAAGAAGCTTTCCTGATGGCTTTTCCATTGTTTACCCAATGTTTGGTTTACATGGGAGGTGTGAGCAGCTTTTCCAGCTATTTACTCTTCCTGCAAATGTGGTGGCATGTCCTGTTGTGCAGGACAGCAATGGCGAGAGATGGGAGAATGGACCTGCTGTCTTTCACTGGCAGCACGGAAGTGGGCAAGCAGGTAGCACTCATAGTTCAGGAGAGATTCGGTGAGTGGGAGTCTTCTGTTTCTCTTTTTTTGTGGTTGGGAAAGGTAGGATAAACCTCACAGGATTTTAAAATACAGCTTGTTTCACCTATCTCCTCTTTTAACATTTTTTTCATCTTGCTGGAGGGAGGATGAGGAAACTCCCCAGATCTAGCTACTCTTTTTTCTTCTAGTTCAGTCACAATTCAGTTGTTGGTGGTTTTCCCCCAAGATTTCCACAAATCCATTTTACTGCAGTTAATTCGAAATTCTTGTGACTGTCTGACAGAAACTGACAAATGACAGTTTTTTGGCAAATCCATTCATGAAAAAATATCCCTTCACCTCTGCTCCTTGTAAATATGTGAGATACATCTTCAGATACCTACAATAAAAATTGCATAGGTGTGAACCCGTGCACAGTTGCAGGGATCTAAGTTTTTAGTTTTAAAAAGAATATATTGTGGACAAGATTATCCTAAATACCAACAAAACAAAACAAAACAAAAAACAACAACAACAACCCAGAATAGATTGCAAACTTTCATTCATAAGTAGATGGTGATTCCTTCTTTCAGATTTGAGATAAAGCAGTTGCTAGGGAAATAATTAAGACTGCTGAAGTATTAATTTATTCATTTTTGCATGTGTAGCATCTCCTAATCTTCATCTGCCTCATATTATTTATTCTGCAGCTTGTTTTGCTTTCTTCTTTTCCTTTCTAGTGATATTTACCTCATTTTTTTAAGGTTTTTTCTTTTCCAGCTGTTCTCCAGGTGCCATTCTTCACAGTCTGTTATAGATGTAGTATTCAATGTAATTTACTCCAGTGCAATTTGTTCACAGTGATGCCTAAAAATTTCTGCCCGGAAAAGAAAGTGGAATGAAATCTAAATCCAATTACTGATGACTTTGCTGAAATGCATACTGAATACATGTACAACTCATGCAATTTTTGTATGTTTTTATTAGGCCAAAGCCTCCTGGAACTGGGAGAAAACAGTGCCATCATTGGTAATATGCAGTGTGGAAATTTAGTCCCATAGACATTATTAGAAACTTCGTATACATATGTTTGTAACAAATTGTTCTTTTTTTCCTTTTTTCTTTCATTGGGGCTTAAAAAGTGCTTTGTAGAATGTTCTTGTGTGATTTTATAATCTTTTTCTGTCTTAGGTGTTGCTGAGGGGCATGATTTAAGATAAAAATGAGAGTTCAAACTCATGTTATTAGTTTTGCACTGAATGGCATGCGGTGGTGAACAATGCTGCTCGTGGAATTTGACCTTAGGATCTAAACACTTGAGCACAATTTTTGGCACTGCAGAGTAAAAGGACATGTACATATATATGCACAGACGTATGAGTGACATCTATGACAGTATTTGACCACTTAAAGTATTTGGAAGTAGAGCACATAGGTATTCATTTCAATAGCCTGTTTCAGGCTGTGTAGGTGACTTAAGTCCTGTTCTGATGAACAAGTAAAAATGAAATAAATACTGTAAAAATGAACATTAGAAAGAGTGAAAATAGAAACCACCTGAATACCTAAATTGCCATTCATATTTTATTAAAGCCTTTTCCTTCACTTTTCTTGTCTATATTCTGTCTATAATATTAAGCACTTTCAATAATCCAATTTGAGCAGTCTTTTTTTTTTTTTTCTTGTATAGAGCAGCATGAACTTGTTATATAGTTAGGGAAGAATGTTTATTTTTTCATACAAAAGTCCATTTTTTTTCCTGAAGTTGACTTTAAATGAAGGCTTAAACTTTACTTGCTTGGACTTTGACTCAGATTTGTCTCCCCTAAATTCTGTGGGTCTGGTTAAACTGAGTGATGTTTTGGGAATCCTCTGGGTCTTAATGTTTACTTGCTTTACTTCAAATATTTCCATATCTTCTAGCCACAGATTTCTTCAGCTTATTTTCATCTTACATTTACATTGGGTAGCTGTGCATTATAGCTACTATTTTTTTTTGTGTGCCACCTGGGTACACTTCTCTTCATGCTACTAGACTTCTCATGGAGGGAAGGTGGAGAAGGGCAAGAATTTGATTGTACTTTATTGAATTAAAATGAAGCTGATTTTTTTTTTTTTTTGCAAGCTTTGTTGTGAAAGGCTCTATACAGTAGTTCAGAAATCTGTTTATGTCCAATTGCATGTGTCTTTAATTCAGGTGTGTAAGTATGGGAGTTTTAAGGCGTTTTTGTACATAAGTCATTTTGAAAACAATGCCTCCTATTTATGTCCATGGGAACTGTAGCAAAGAGCTCAGTAACACTGTTTGGTAGAGCAGATTCTCAGGTACAACGTAGTCATCACCATTAGCTATGCATTTTTGCCAGCAATGAACAGGTGCCTGCATACCATGCTCATACAAATGTGCACCAGTGGAGGTGAGCCATTGTTTCTCAGACGTTGTGACTGCACAGTTGCTAGGAAAATGTTGCTCATGCAGTTTCTTTCATCTGCTCAATCAAATGGAAATCAGAAGACATAAAATCCAGACTCTGCAGGGGGTGTGTGAGGACAGTCCAGCCAAGAAAGCCATTTTGCTCCATGGGGCCTGGCATTCTCATGTTTCTAGAGAAAGGTTGTCTTCTCTGCTCTATCTCTAAAAGTTTGAGCCGTCCTCTTAGTCAGTGTTGTGTTGTAGCAGTCACACTGGATGGTGTGAAGGGGTTCCGAGAAATCCAGAAGGATCACTTGTTTTCTATCCCAAAAGATAGAAAGTTTGAACATCACATTACCCACTGAGGCTTACGTCTTGAACTTTGATGGGGAATTCATGCTTCACTATTTCATGGACTTCCATTTTGACTATGGTTTGTAGTGGTGACACCACATTTCATCTCTGCTAATGGTGTCATCCAGGAAATTGTTACCATCAGCTTTGCATTGGTTCAGTAGATCCTGACATACCTTGCTCCTCCTGTTCCTGTCCCATTTGTGGCACCCCCCTGGTGCAAACTCTGTGATATTCACCATCATTTCCAACACACTGAAGCTGATACTCAGCTCTGTACACAACTTCCTGATTGTAGTTCACTGACTGGGGCAAATGAGTTGTTTGAGATGCTCCTTATTTTGTGGTGTGACAGCTGTGTGTGACTGTCCTGTACATGGTGTGTCTTGGCACTGTCAGCACTGCTGAAACACACCACCTACTATGGTAGCATCCATTGTTTGGTGTCCATGAATGTTCAGCAAAGGTTGAGTGTCACTGGGTGCAATTTTTACCTCCCGGAGGGATTCAGTTACACATTTGTTTTATATACACTTCCATACCAGGTGCTGTTTTATCCGACTGCCCCTCTGCTGCCATCTGCCCCATGGCAACAAAGTGTAGTGGACTAACTGTGGGAAGGTTCAGCCTCTACTGCCATACCGCTGCCAACATGGGTCAACATAATGAAATAAGAGGCACTACTTTCTGAGCAGCCTTTGTGTGCACTCATGTGCTGTGCTATTGTTGTTATTCCTCATACTTCTTGAGCGGCTTGCTAGAATTTATTGCATGCCATTTAGTGTCTTAAATCTAGCAAATTTAGAGAGCCCTTGGCGCTTAAACACCATTTTGCACCTTTTCTCTTTGCTTTATTAACATACTGATGTTTAACTTCTGTTAAGTGTTTGAAGATGCAGACCTGAACCTAGTCATCCCATCTACTCTGTTTGCTGCTGTGGGTACAGCGGGTCAGCGATGCACAACTGCCAGATGACTGGTGTGTAAATCTAACTGAACTGGTTTGGATAGCTCTGACTTAAAAAATTAATTCCAAATTAGCTCAAAATGGGCTAAATAAAGTGGGTTTTTGTATCCTTGTTTCTTTTAAATCTTCACGATTTGCCTTCTTGGTGGTGCTCCTGTTTTCAAACTTTCTACGGTATTCATTTAAGCACAGCATTTGCTAAATATGGGCAGCACTGCCTCTACACTTCCTTTGGCACTCTTCGAAGTGCAGTAGTAGTTCAGGAGGAATGACATAGGCTTTGCTGGCTTACAGTCTTCTTACCACGTTTTCTTTAGTTCCTCCATGAAAGTATCCATGATGAAGTGGTGGGGAAGCTTGCAAAGGCCTATGCCCAGGTCCGCATCGGTGATCCATGGGATTGAAAGTAGCAGTTTCCAACTCATGGGTTTAGGAGACATTTAAGTTTGCACCTTTCTGTTTAAATTCTAAAGCGATTATAGATCAAAGATACCTAATCTTAATTTTAGCAGTTTCCTAGAGAATGGTTATAGCTAGTTTTATGCAGAATGCAAGCCCTGTAAGGGAGATAAAGAACCCTGCTATCACTGTTCATCTTGGGCAGATGAAATAGTTACTCATCAAATTTTGTAAGAATGTTATTAAACTTTACATTTTCCTGAAATAATGTATTTGGATTTTTCTTTAGCTGACACTCTATATGGTCCCCTTCACACTAAAGAAGCAGTGAAAATGTTTCTTGATGCAGTAGAACGAGCAAAACAACAAGGTGGCTCTGCAGTCTATGGCGGAAAGGTGAGTAACTTTTATTTTCCCTTCTACAGTTAATTTTCTAGGGAAAAAATGCAGTAGCATTGTGGCTTAGGCCAAGATTGTATTTCAGTTTATGTCATCAATTATGGGAAGTCAGTCACAAAATGTCCAAACTGAAGTCCTGTGCTTACAGTAATGTAGAATACCAAGAAATGGCTGAGTTTTCAGCAATTCCCCGCACTGCTCTTCCATCTCAGAGGATGGTGAAAATACTGACAGCAATGTAAATGGTGACTGTCGGGCACATCACAAAGAAAAATTGCTGTTCTATTCCTAGGTTCACTGTATCAAAATTTGAGAAATGTTGAAGATTCAAAGAAGTCTCCGACACATCTTCATTATTTGCCTGAAGTTGCTTCCTGTTTATTTCCATGGAAATGACAGCAAATACAAAGAAAATAATAACACTGTTTGATAGATCAAGTTCTCACCTACAAAGCACTATTTTTCAACATATTCAACACCATTAGCTATGGAAATGGAAACTATGTTGAACCAACCACTGTGATTGGCCTTGCCCATAATGCGCCCATTGTCCACACAGAGACATTTGCTCCCATACTGTACGTGCTGACATTTAAGGTAAAATAGCAAAGTGAATTGTGCCTGGTGTCAGGGATTTCAGGAGAGCATTTTCCGATGTGTGCTGTGTATATATGCAGTTTTCTTGACAGTTGAAGAAGCTGTTGTTCTGCACTGTAATGGCATATCTCCTCACATAGCTACGTTTATGCGTGTTCTGTGAAGAGCACTGATATTGAGTTAAGTCTGTGCAGGAACAGATCTTCTCATTTACGTCAGCCTGCTTTATAGCAAGTTTTGTCTTTCTCTGCATTGCTGGGGATATCCTATCCTTGATTTGTTACAAATGTATTTGCAAAGTGGTATTCTGCTTATTTGCATTACACCTGCAGTATACTGCAATTTCCTTAACAGTGCTTATTTTTAATTATTTTGAATAGATGTGCTTCAACTATTGTTATTCCTTCTTTCTAGGAGGAAGAGGAGATATTTGCTTGGAATAATGAAATAAAACAAGGTCTTTCCAGCAGTATCTTTACCAGAGATTTGGGAAGGATTTTTCGCTGGCTTGGATATAATTAAAAATATTTCTTTACAGTATTTAAACTTGATGTATTTTGTTTTGTTTCTATACCTACATATGCTGCTAGCTGAACGTTGTTTAGCTCTTGTTTTATAAAAGGAGTCTTTGCTGATCCTGATCAGTAGTTGTCTTATCTTTGTCCACAGACCACGGGGATCTGACTGTGGCATTGTGAATGTCAGCATCCCAACGAGAGGGGCAGAGACTGGCGGTGCTTTTGGTATGTTACTTTCAGTGTATGCTTCTTCTTTCTATAAACAGTGAAATCTCTAGTGCCAGATCTAGTGACTTGACATTATTCCTGAGCTTTCGTTTTTCAATGACTCTTCATTTATCTAATGATGTTATTAGCTTTTCGTGAAAAGAAAAACTTCAGACGGAGACCAAGTTAAAGCATTGTAAAATTAGTTTAACTTGGGTCTCATTATCTTATTTTTTCAAGGCTTTAATCAATCCATGTAAATAATTAATCTGAAGAAAGGAATGAAGTTAATTTGAATTGCACTGCTGTAGCAGAAATGAGAAAAATGACTGGAGGTAGTTGGGGTCCATCTTGTAAAAATACGTGTGTTTGATTTTTGAGTACTGCACGTATCTTTTTGTTTCTTTCATTAAGGTGTAGTAACTGAAAAGTATGTTCAAAACAGGGACACGGCTGAGTGGAAAACTGTCTAAATCTAAGTTTTATTTAAAACAGTCTTGAACACATTTTTTGTATATGTTTGCATATGCACACAAAAACTAAAGCATAGACTGCTTTGTGAGAACTTCCCAAGATTTTTGTCTCATTTATTTTTTGAGTACACTAAGGAAAGTGGAGGAGGGAAGCAGAGATATTCATCTGATCATTTGAACAGCACAAGAACCAGCACATTCTAGTACAACTGTCTCATGTTTAAAGAAAATATCTTTAAAACAACATCCTCTGTCGCCAGCATGGTGAGATTTTCAATTTCAGGCAGGTGGTTTTTGACTCAAGAAGGGAAGAGAGAACTAACTGTATGAGTTGTATGTAGTGGTGACTTGGTAGTTTATTTCAGGCTTAGAACAAAGGATAGGGAAGTTTATTCCATGAGTTTTTACAGTTGTTGAACCTCCTTGAGTTAATCCAGGTTCCCATGCTCCAAAAAAAATTTTGTTTTCATTTACAACCTTTTTCCTACAGGTGGTGAGAAGCATACTGGTGGAGGAAGAGAATCTGGAAGTAATTCATGGAAGCCTTATATGAAAAGGTCAACGTGGTAAGATACATTTCTCTTTTCAAACAAATACAAAATTACATACAGACTTGCTAAAGCCCCCCAAAATCTCTGACTACAGGACGTTATCTTCACTAAATGTGAGATAATCACGTAAAAGTGCAATTTTTCTATCTTAACATGTAAGGAATCGTGTCTGTGTTCCCAATGGAGAATGATTTCATTAAAGACATTATTTATTCCTTAAGATAAACATGTCCTTTTACAGAGCAGGATGGTTTCTAGGATCAGGAAATATAAATTACTCTTTAAAAATTGTTTTTGCTTTATAATGCTTTTTCTTTTGCCTGATGTTTAACAATGAGATAACTGAAACTTTTCAGAAAATACGTGAATAGGAACCACAGAGAGAGGGGCCAGTTTTGCCTGTGCGTGGGTGACTTATTGAAGTGTTGGATATCTCTCCATGAATCTTGTGAAGATATCTTCTAGCAGTCAGGCATTGCTATTCCCTCTTGCTATCTCCTGCATTTTCCTGTGCTGACTCGGTTACCATGGTCAGAAGCTGTGTGCATAGGAAGGAGGCTGCATAATCCGTCTCGCTGATCTCTAACAAATTGTTTCTCTTCCAGTACAATCAACTACAGCAAGGATTTACCTTTGGCTCGAGGAATCAAGTTTCAATAACAACCTTATGAATGACTGTGCCCAGGAACTCTCCTAGCATTTCAAAACCACGTACCTTCTAAAACTCGTGGTGAGGAAAATGGTCTGAAATTCAGCTACTAACAATGCTAATTCTGTCAGAAAATCAGATACTCTCAGAAAATGTGTAACTTCTGATGTATGAAATCACTACTTCAGTCTTCAAATATGGAATACAGAATATTTGGGGAGAAGGGGAAGTAACTGGAGTTAATAAACTTGGATTGAGGTGGCCTGGATAACCTTCCGTTGCCTTATCACTGTCCTTCACTGTCTCTATCCCTCGCCTCCTTACCATTTTCCCATTTGGTAGATCTGTGCTTCGAACTACACGTTGAGTTTTGTACAGATACCTAGTGCTCTGTGGGTGGACAGTACGGGGCTATTTTTCAATGCATAAATAAAACCTACATTTTGTGAAGCCTCTTGGGTTTCTAAGTTTTTTTGCTCATTGTTTTGGAGCAGGAGCATTCAGCAGGCTGGCCGCTTTTACACACTGAGCTGACGGCGAGGAGAAGTGTCATTAGGCTCAATGAACCACTTCAGTTTTCCTGCCTCTCCTTCAGAAAGCAAACTTTAACTCCATACAGCATTACAGCAATCATGCTAAACTATTTTTTAAGTTTAACTTGAAATTTTGATCTAACAATTCTTAATAAAACCATCTTTTGAAAAGCTTTGCAGAGGACTCTCAGCTTCAAATACTTTTGTAAGTACATAAAGTGCATGTTATAAATAACCCCACTGTATGCACTTTCTGTAGACAGATAACAGATAACAGATTTTCTCTGTAGGGAGGTTGTGATTTCAGGCTGACTTGTGCTGAGTGCACAAATTATGATTCCATAGACCATGTTATCTGTATTGACATTCGACTACTATGGCAGTGCAAGCAATAATGGTAACATTTAATCTGCTTTCCAAGCAAATCATGGCTTGGAGCTACTGGTGTATGCAACATAATGGAACTTGCAGCTATAATACAAATTCTCCCAGCATCTTCCATGGTTGCAAAAAGTTAATTACCATTTATTGTGTAACACCAGTGAATAACAAGTGTTAAATGACACACAATCAATAATTTATTCATTAGAACAGTATTGCTTACTGTGCAACGATATTGATGGGAACACTGCTGCAAGTAACTTTCTTCTTGCTATACTGTTTTTAACTGCAGAAAAACAAACTTTATCTTTTATTTTTACTTATAAACATACACAGCAGCTGCTTCTTTTAGTGAATGTTAAAAATTCAGAACTGCAGGCTTTGAACTGCTGCTACTCTTCTGCTTTATTGTATCCTATCACAGTTTCTAAAAGCAGGGGAAGTTGTGGATTGCTGGCACTGGAACCAGGTGAAGCTATTTGTCAACAGTAGACTGCTAATTAGATTTTGCAAATAGCAGCTGAATGTGTTATTTACAGCAGTGTGATACACTATTGTCTGTGGAAGAGAACACAAATTTTTAAGACTTACATATGAGCAAGTGACTTAATCACAGAAAATAAAATGTTTGAGTAGAAGTCATGGAGGAGCAAGGACTTTTGTAATGCCTTGTATTTGGTATTCTGAAGTATATTCCTACCTGAGGAAAGCGTGCTGTAACATGGTATATTTCTAATGTTTGTACACAACTGGATCGATTGCAATCCTTCATAAAGTTCTTTGGCCCCTGAAGTGTTGTTTTTTTTTTTTATATGAAAAATGCAATCCTGTTCTTCTGAAGGTCTCTTATATTCTAGCACAGTAACTATTAATTATTTGTTGCGATTTAAATCCACTTTATTCTGTCAAAGCCTTCGCTGGTTAATACAATTCTTATACAACACTTTAACTCCAAAAGACAAAAATAACACTGTTTCATCCAAGTACTCACCTCCAGGGGATAACAAATTATTTAAGAGGTATGTTGGTTGCTCTGAAAGTAGTGCCTTCTATTTATTTCCATAGAAACTACAACAGAAACAAAGAGTTTAATAGTTTAATAGCTAGAGATGTGAAAGAAAGCAGGTGGTGTTGGTTATTCAAAAAGCCCAGGCACTCCTGTGGTGAAGGGCATGACTCACATTACTGGCAATAAAATCCTAGATTAGCAACTCCCATCCATTAGTGATCCTCATGAAAGAAATTGGATGGTTGCATAAGATTGAGGGGAACTTGCAAATCCACTGATTCTGCAACAGAAGTGTGAATGGACACCTTTTGTTCTGCTCATGTTCTTTCTGTTAAATGTGCCCTTACTAAGCCAACTAGACATTGTTACTAAAAATACTGCCTTTTTTTTTTTTTTTTTTCTTTTTTCCATTAAGTAAGCAGTTTAGATAGGAGCATGCTGGCAGGAGCATGCTGGCAGCAGATTGCATAGTGCTGCTTCTCCGGTGTTGCAATTTGCACTGCTGCCAAAAGGTCCTGAGCCAGAAGCCACAGTTTGCTCAGACCTCTGTGCCAGTGCAAGCCCACCCAGCACAGCAATTCATGCTTTAATTGCACTACAGTGTGTTATGTAATCAGGCAAAAAACAGAGGGTGTGCCCTTCGAGTCCCAACAAAGACCGTCACAAGGCAGTGTCCCCAGAGGTAACAACTATCAGAATTGGTGAGGCTGCTGCAGATTTACAATTTTCCAAGGGAAGAAGTCTGGTGATAATGAGAGTACAACTGGGAACCATTTTCCCAAGCGGAGCCAGAAGTGGGCTGATTATGCAGTAGTGAAAATCCTATACAGCTTAAAACTTTCCAAGTTCAGTCACTTTTCTTGGATGGCTCAGGACACCACACGGTTATAATAAAGCATAGCAGTACACCCTTATGTGTGCATTGAAATGCTCAGGTTGTTCAGCAAGATGTTTTTATTAGAAAGCAGTCCAGGGAGCTGGAAGTGTTTTGGGCCTCTCACTACAAAAAGATGTTGAGTTGCTGAAATGCCTTCACAGAAGGGCAAAAAAAAAACTGGTGAAGGGGCAGAAAACATAATTTATGAGGAATGGCTGAGGGAACTGAGGCTGTTTAATCAGGAGGAGGCTCAGGAGAGATCCCATTGCTTTCTACAACTACCTAAAAGTAGTTTGCATAAGACCGTGTTGGTCTTTTTCCTCAGGTGACAAGTGAGCATGAGGAACTGGCCTCAAGTTGCACCAGGACAGGTTTAGCTTGGGTGTGAGGAATAGTTTCTTACGGAGAAGATGGCCAAATTCTGGAAGGGGCTGCGCAGGGCGTTCACAGAAACAATGGGTAAAAGATGGTTCACAAAAGCAAATATGCGGAGGCTGCTAAAAGAATGGGGATGGCAACAAGCTGGGATTAGGACAATGTGGGGGAGGGGGGTGGAGGACATAAAGATAAGAGTTTGAGAACAGCTCAAGGGCATTTAGTGAGTAAGTGATAAGAAGTAATAACAAGGCAAGTTAGAACTGGTTTGGGGGCTACCCCTCCCACAGGGTCAAGAGTTTACAGCAAGGAAGACTATGAGCCTTCCTGAGGAAGATGATGAGCCCTTCATCCCAGGACCATCAGGAGGAGACCCCTGCTGCTCACGACACACGCGTGAGGGGGAGGGACCTCGAAAATATGATGAGTATGTATGTGAATTCCAGGAAAATCACTCTGTTTAAGTTCGGCATATATCTGTACCAAGCTCTTGCTCTACAAGTTAGGTACAAGTTAGGTGGATCGATCCCCCTTGCACCCAGTGTATGTGCACCGCTGCAGTAAACATGCCTGCTCTATATCCTTAATCTGGCTATGTCGTGTCTCCATCTCTGGAGGGTGTTTAAGAAGTGTGTGGATGTGGCAGTAAGGGACGTGCTCAGTGGTGGGACTCAGCGGGTCAGTTAGATTTGGTGATCTTTAGTCTTTTCCAACCTAGATGATTCCATGATCCTAAGAACAAAACCAAAAGATATTCTTACTAAATAACGACAGTTGACCAGAAAAAAAGCTGTTAAAGAATAAAAAAGCATGCTCTATT
>NW_011117471.1:23093-26125 GCF_000146605.3 Meleagris gallopavo
GAATGCCCACAGCCTCCTTGGGCAACCTGTTCCAGTGCCTCACCACCCTCTGGCTGAAAAACTTGTTCATAAATTATAGCACTGAGTTTCTTGTTTCAAAAAGTTTATTTAAACAAAGTAAGGTGCATTTCACAGAAATGGTTATAAAATGCAGAGCATATATAAACAGTAATATTGCATACACAAGTTGTCATTATCCTAAATTTTGCTTTTTCAGATGAACCAGTCTGCTCTGTGAATCAGAAAGCTAAAACAGTCCAGAACAGTTATCCTATTAGGTATGATGAAAAAATATTGTGATATAACAAAGCAGATGTCCACCTTTTCTTTCAGTTAAGAACGTGGCAATAAAAATAATTTCAGTAATTGGTTGGTTTCTATTATTTGAAAATATCTGTTCCATATCAGGACTAGACTTATATAAACTGGAATATGAAATATACTTGCTTAGCCAACCAAGGCTCTACTCAGCTCTAAGGAAAGCTAGCTGAAATCTTCACACTGATGAATTAACTTGAAGGACAGAGAAGAGCAGACAGAAAAAAACAGTTGGTTTTCCAGACAGACATGTCATACTGATAATGCTATTCACAAGCAACTTAATGGTGAGTTGGCAAGTTCACACATATTTCAAGCTCGACTTTGATGTAAAATGAATCCCCAATAGAACTGGACTTTATGCTCAGCAGTGATACAGTGCCACAGAACATGGAATTGAGACTTTTTACAGCACCTGAGAGCTTGAGCACACATCAAACATTCAGTACTCCACGAAATCAAACCCAGAGGTGTTCTGGTTTTAATCTTTGGGATGATAGGACAGAAAGTAAAAAGCACAGCCCTGATCCATAGCCACGGCTGTGAGACACACAACAGCTCATTCACGCAACATGTCAGCATATGAGTTGTGTATGAAATGCTTACTTACATGAAAAAAGGCAGAAAAGGAAGGCTGAGGTAAAAAGAGTTGCTTCAGGATTGCACTGGTGCAAGGAAAGCTAAAATCAAACTGTAAAATCCATTAATTACTTCACACACAATAAAGAAGGAAAAAAAAACCCCTTATTTTCAAAACATGCAGACAAACATAGTTGTTAAACAATAACATGACTTTCTGTGTTGTGACATGAGCATCAGCAGTTTAACTTTGGCTTAGACTGAAAATAAAGAAGCTTGAACTCCGTCCAGCAGAGCTCCTTTGGATCTGTTTGTCAAGCGAGATGAATGAAGTCTGAAGCAGTCCAAGAACATAAACATTTCATTCACCATCTTCAAGCAGTTTTTGTAAGTTATTCTGTATCTTAGAAAAAGAGACAAAAAATGATTGGGAAACAGAAAGCGTTATACTACATTTTTAAGAAAATCAAGACATTCTCCAATATATTCCCTGCGTGCTTGTTAATTCTGTCACAGCTATTTATACCAGTGGTATTCGTATTGAGAGTATTCATATTAAATGACAAGAGTCAAAGAAGCATCCAGATATGATCAGTCAGCAGAATGCTTAGCTGAGCAACTGAAACCAAGCTGATATCGCTTACAGGTATCTCCTGCAATCTCCCATGCGTTCTCTTCTTCATCGGATAGGAGATAGGAGAACAAAACTAGAGCTAGAACGAAATTTTCAATAAATCCAAAATTTTGAACTCAATCAAAACGAAATACAAGCTCTGGACGTAAAAGTCACAGCCTCTAGGTTTCAGTAATTCACATAGTTTTAGAACAGCTTCAAGTACAGAGGCTTCTGATGTTTGCAGCAAAATAAGCTCTTCTAACCACAAGCAGATATGTGTCCCTGTGCCCATGTATTGATTATACCACTGTACGCTGTAATTCCTGCCCAGGGACATCACCTCTCAATCCTTCCTCACTGAACTGCTGTCCCAGATGTCTTTTTCAAGAACAGTGAGAAACAGTTTTGTGAGAGCCTTACACACACATGAATTCCCATTTAACAAGCTACGTTAGAATTAAGAAATGAGTAAAATCAGGCCGTGTCTTTCCTTCAGCCTCTTTTAACACTTTGTCTTAATAGACATGGTGAGTTCTGACAAAGCGTTAAAAATATTTAAAAGCCAAAGCACAATTCTGCTAGGCCATGGGAATTTCTTTACTCTAAATATGAAGTAGGTCACTTGAAAAATCATGGCGGAATACTTCTGCACTAAACATTTACCAACTGAAGAGTAATTCCTCATTTTTAACCTCGACAGTTTCTGTGAAGTACCTTATAGTGCTGCAGCCCCACAAAAAGGGAGGAAGATGTGACAGTTTGCACTGAAACTTCCTTGTTAGGTTTCCTGTTGAAGCCAGCTGAAGTCAATTACTAGCACTTTTCACTAAGACATACAAAGCAGTGAAACAACTGCAGTCACTCGAGCACATAACTTGCTAGATTTCTGCCAGTTCTGCAGCAGTCAAACAACGTTCTAACTACTGGTTGTGGCAGCTACATGCAGTACTCATTTAACGTGAGAAGCAGCTGACAGAGTTGTGATTGTTTGCAATGACAAGTGTTCAATTCTGTAGACACTAAATGAGAGAAGTAAATGACTTGAGACTCTAATTCAGGACCAAGGGTCACTTCTTGGGAACAGCTGAATGATCCAATAACCAGCTGCCTTCTGCTGTATTTCCAGGTGGAGACTATGAAAGAGACTGTGCCTGCCTAGTCCTGTTGTTTTGCAGCCTTCCCACCGAAACAAAGCAAGGTTTCATAAACCATCTTGCCATCTGAAGGTTTGTCCCAGACAGCTGGGAGGTAACAACATCTAATTTGGCTAAAGATTGTAACTAATAATCATCTGGTAAGATTTTTTTCTCTGGTGTTCATATGTTATCATCCAGAGCATACAGAGGCAAGTGGCAGCATTACTCTAGATTTCAAGCAGTGGGTGTGTATGGAGGGAAATATTTTTGGAAGAGATTCTCTTGATCCAATGCCACATGGGTAACATAATATTACATAACCTTTATGCTAATTGAGAAACATACTTTGTGAGGAAAAAAAAGGCACTGAATAACTTCGTCAA
>NW_011117472.1:0-604 GCF_000146605.3 Meleagris gallopavo
AAAGCTCATTCCTCACATGCTTTTGGGAAGTGGCAAAGCAAGGAAGATTTCAGTCCTTCACATTCATAGCTGAAATTCGCTCCCTCCAAGGATGCAGCATAGCACCTGAGATGACCCATCATATGGGCGCCTAAGTAACAAACAAGGAACCACCATCCCAACCCACAGAATGGCTGATGCTGCTTTTACTCTGCCCAAAGGCAAAGCGGGATAGGTCCAACTCTTCAAAACGAGGGAGACTTGTTATCCTCCAGCCACAAGCACAGTGATATTCCTTGACTGTGGCAATAACAGGTTCTCTTTCCCAAAATACTGTGAGATTGAAGCACTGGGTGTAAGCCAAGCAGATCTCAGCATCATTGATAACAGTTATTCACCAAACAGAGTAAGTCACTAGGAAAAACAGATTCAAATTTAGCAACCATCCACCAGTGGCAGAAAGCTCCAGCTCCAGTATGGTCTGAGTATGTTTGCATTGCTCCTACCTTTCCCCATCAGAATCCCTTTGCAGTTTACCTTCCATTCTCTAATCTTGTCTTAGAAATACGCTGGCTGCAATGCAGCCAGTTGGTACAAAATTTTTTTTTTTCTTTTTTTTTTTTTC
>NW_011117473.1:0-747 GCF_000146605.3 Meleagris gallopavo
GAGAGGGGAGAGAAGGGAGGGAAAGGGGGGAGAGAAAGAGAGAGAGAGTGGAGGGGTGTGAGCCAAATGCATGGCATTCAAAAGAAGCAGCTTTCAAAGGCTTTGGCTGGGATGCAGATTTGCAGAATCTCTGGACCCATAATTCCCTGGCATACAAAGCATGCTGGAGGCATCAATGTGCCCAAAAGGGGCTCACAGAATAAACAGCAGATAAAAAAAAAACCCAACACGACAATCCTATGAATTAAAAATGAAGGCAAGGGAAACAGCTGTATTTCCAATCTGCAGGTGACCTCATTGTGGAAGCTGCGCCATAGCAAGGCATGATCATGTCCAGTAGCTCTGAAATAATAGGTATTGACAATAATAACCAGGAGGAAGAATACATCCCCTATCTATATTAAAGAGTAGGTAATTGCCCATTTCTCCTGCCAGCTGTATTTTAATCCAGAACTAAATTACTCTGAACATTGTTATAAACTTTTATGATACGGCATCTCCTAAAACCTCAGTTGACATTGCTACCTATTGTGCCTAGTAGCAAAAGACAGTGTCATGGTTTCATGATTTTTCATTATCGGTATTCCACATCATAACATCATGCAATGTACTGGGGGTTTGACTGCTGATGCTCAAGTTCCGGGTGCCTGTCCAGCGGAGAAGAGCAGCTACGTTTCCCCAGGGGGCTTTGCGGTCAGCGAGGAGATATAACTCCTGGCAAGGTCACCTGATGCTCTCTTCTCTGCC
>NW_011117474.1:0-695 GCF_000146605.3 Meleagris gallopavo
ATGCTGTACCCCCTATGACGCATGCGCAGTTCGTAGCGAGGGTCTCCCTCTGGTGGTCGTGGGGATGAAGTCAGAAGTCTTCCTCGGTCTGACCTTTTTACCCTTCAGTAGCTCCCCCATTTGAACAGGTCAAAACCAGTTGCTTCAGGCTGTTCTCCCCTTATGTTTGCACAGTTCCTTTGGTCCTGACTGCAAAGAGGTCAGCATGTCCCACTGATCTTCCCTTATTGTTTTTCTAAGTTTAGTATACTTAACCCTTATGTGAGTGGCTCGATTTACCCAATTCCTGATCTCAATAAGAGGAGTGTTTTACCAGAATTATTCATAGAATCACCTAATTTATTTGGAAAAGTGCTGGAGAAAGTTTTGGAAAAGTTTCAGGTTGAAGAGGGGGTACAGCTGTTAGAGTATGTGGATGATTTGCTGATTTGTGAAACAGAGGAATCCAAATTGAAAGAGACTACAAGTAAACTCCTGAATTTATTGGGAAACACGGGTTAAGGATGTTTAAAAATAAACTGCAGTATGTGAAAAGTGAAGTTAGATACCTCGGGCATGTAATTTCTGTAGGGAAACAGAGAATTCTGAAAAAATTCAGGACATTGTTGTAGCTTCCTTTGGCTGGGACAAAGAGGGAGTTGTGAAAGTTTCTAGGTCTAATTGGATGCTGTAGATTATGAATAGAAGCATATGTA
>NW_011117475.1:0-578 GCF_000146605.3 Meleagris gallopavo
CAGCCCCTGAGGCGGTGCCGTGCTTCGGCGGGGGACGCGACCGCTGGAGTGCACAGTGCCCTGACGGAAGCGCGTTATGGCGGTTGAATGATTCCGGATTATCCAAGCACACCTAAACGGAATTCTTATCCCAGGAGCCATCTTGTTCTTTCAAGCAGCTGTTTGCTAAGAGCTATTCCCTCAGCAGCAGGTTGGTGCAGGCCTCCAAGCCCCTTGAGCTGCTCCAAATGACCTTCAGTGTTTTAGAGAACACAGCGCTCCAAATCCAATCCGCCTTCCAGATCTCCTCCTGCAAGCTCCAGCATTAGCTTCTCTAGGTCATCTTCTGCAGCAAAGGGCGCGTTCCCTGCCCCGGTGAAGCACAGCTTGATGTGTGGAATCAAACTCTATAACCCAAGTAAAATTACAAAGCAGGTACGGTTTATTCAATGCTGCGCGGACACCAGGTGCAAGAGGGATAGATCCGCCTGACTTGCACACCTTCTGAAAAAGTCGTGCTAGAGATGTAGGCTGAACTAATGCATAATCAGTAGTTTTCCTGGAATTTGGATACATATTCATTACACCCCTGAGAGTTC
>NW_011117476.1:0-968 GCF_000146605.3 Meleagris gallopavo
TTTTAGTATTTCAAGTGGCAAAACTTAACCCAAGCCGATACATCTTTCAAGTTATAAAAATGCACTTGCTTGTTTTAGTTGCTTGCTATTCATTTTCTGTGGAAATTGGAATTTTAAAGTTTTTGATTTAAATAGAAGCATTTAAAGGCAGTGTAATTTGCAAACATCTCCAGTAGCCAAGTTAGAACTTGGAAAGAATTGCAAGCTATGAAGAAAATTCCAATTTTTCTCACTCCTTATCATGTTGTCACATTCTGTATTCTCAGTGCAAATTGAAAATCATTATGCAGCCTTTATGATTCAGCCACTATTTTCTCAGGAAATATAGTGCCATCATTTTAACAGCAAAGATGTATTCTGTACTATTTATTTATTTATTTATTTATTTATTTATTTATTTATCTATTTATTTATTCTTCCATCAAGGATCCACAAATATTCTTACCTACATATTTGGCCAAATTATAATCCTAACACACAGCTTCCAGACAAAACCAAGATAAAAGACAGTTTGATCAACAGCTATAAGTGCTTGACTCATGTAGATAAAAAAGATCAGTGACCACTTACTTTCCAAGACATCTAATTTTCTTCTTTGCTTAATTCAGTTGTAGTCAGTAACATACAGAACTGGAACCTCCCGCAAAAGCCTCTTTTCTTCCTGAGTTTAAATGTGTTTGATGCAACAAATGGAAGCAAATGAAGACCTAAGGCCATCCAGCTGGGCTTGTAGTGGAAAATCCATACTGACCATTATTTTTTCATTATTGGTGAGCAGATAGTCCCATTCACATTCAAAAAAATGTTGTTGAGTGACAGTGAACATAGAAGTATTTTACTGTGCACCGTGCTTCTAAAGAAGCCAAAAACAGTGAACACAGCACGAGGGTCTCAGCCAGGCAAGTAAATCCCCATTCTATGGCACTTTTTGGACAGGAGAATAAATAAGCAGAGAAACTGCCAAAAAA
>NW_011117477.1:0-575 GCF_000146605.3 Meleagris gallopavo
CCACTTAAAACCAGTGTCGTGAACTATTTAAAGAGATATTCCAAAATGTATCTGTCTTACAACACAGATAATTTCTCCAGTTTGGGGCAACTGTTCCTCTTTTAGGGCAGCTGAGATGAACAGCAATTGAAGGACCTCCCCTCTCCCCTGATGACTGCAGAGATATCAGGGTTATTAAGTTAGAAGATAAATTTACGTTGTCAATATATAAAGTGAGTGAACTCTCACAAAAGAATAAATAGGTTATCTTAAGTGAAACAGTAATAAAATTGTACTAAATCCAGAACTTAAAGAGAGAAGCCAAACCCAGTGACTTTCAGTTGATAGCCCCAAACCTACTTTTTAATTAAAAAGTTCAGAGTAAAAGATAATCCTCAGAAACTGGCCTGAAAGTGAACGTGGGAATGGTACATGTCAGTAGTCAAAATATTCGAACATAGTTACAGTAATCTCTACCATAATCATAATCCTCTGCTGTAGCAGTAAACCACCATCCTATGCATTCATTACCATTAATCATGCTAGCCAGAATGCTCCTGACACATCCCATGTACTGTGTTCAGAGGGGAATGGAG
>NW_011117478.1:0-583 GCF_000146605.3 Meleagris gallopavo
GGAAGAGATGGGACCGTTCCAGCTGGTCCATTAGTGCTCAGAAGGGATCGAATGTGCCTTCAGGCAAAGGTGTTGCTGTTGCCCAGGCTGAAGCACAAAGCCTCCAGGCTGCTGCATGTGCTGCCTGGTTGCACGGCTCTCTCCTGGGTTTCCTAAAAGGAAAAACCTGCCAGCTCTGTGAAGGAGGGCAACAGAACGATGGAAATGAGCCTGAGCTGGTGAGAATTGCCAAGGTTTGAAGTTATTAGAAGTGCTCCAGAACCAAGAGTGATTTAACAATGTGATTACTTCTTAATGTAATACCAGATTTTTTATTAAATTTTTCCCCCTATTCTTTCCTTCTAAACGCTGTAGAACCTTGAAATAAACACCTGGAGCTGTTAGAGCATATCATTCAGTTTAATTAACTCTTAAATCATATGATGTCACCTGGATCCCTTTCTGCATTCTGCGCTGAGCTGAGGAGGCAGCAGAAGCTGCAGCTCTGTTCAGTTGCTGCCTTGGATAAAATCACTTTCTGGAGACTGCTGCATCCTCCTCCTGCTTCCTCCTCCCCATCAGAATGGCTCTCATTCAAAGAGAG
>NW_011117479.1:0-563 GCF_000146605.3 Meleagris gallopavo
AAATTGTTTTTCAGCTCTACCTACAGAAGTCCCTAGAATGACTTTACACAACTGTATATATTTTTTCATATATTTATGGAAATAAGAATTATCTGCAGAAAAAAAGATAATATTCTCTCCGTGTAACTGCACCATCTTATTCTTGTTCATGAATTTACATGACTAATTAACAGTGTCATGTATTTAAACTACTTAAACGGCGCATATCTATGGTTACTGACTTCTGGGTAAGCAACTTCAAGTTTTTATTAACTTATAATTATCAAATTAGTTTTACTTTATTTCAGCCAATTTATCACTGAATAATTCATGAGTAATAGATTAGCAAAGACATCCTCTGCAGCTGGGTGTCTGCCACTGAGACTGCAGAGCACTTGAGATACTGATAGGAACTGCCACCCGAGTACCATGAAAGTTTGGAGAGAGAGGTTACATCCTAGTAATGGAAAATGCATCATGAAAACACTTCATATGTAAAATACAGAATTTCCTACTGCATGAGCAGTCTGCATCAGGTGTCGTTGTCCTCATCGCTATTATGACATGGTTAATATTGAGATGGA
>NW_011117480.1:0-1777 GCF_000146605.3 Meleagris gallopavo
GAGCAGTTCAGGAGCTCCACCAGCTTGATTTGAGCAGCCCCACGCAGGGACAGGGCCGTGACGTCACAGTGATGTCACCACCGCAACGCAGCCGTGGCGACGTCACCATCAGAGCCATCGTGGCGACGTCACGGAGGTGTCACACGTCCCCAAAGTCACCGCAGAGCTTCGGGAGCTCCACCAAGCACCACGGTGACACAAACCAGCGCTGGGTGCTGCGGTGAGGTTGGCGTCAGGCTCAGCCCACGACGCACAGCCCTGCGTGATGCTGACATGGCAGCGGTGACACGGCAGCGGTGACACGGCAGCGGTGACACGGCAGCGGTGACACGGCAGCGGTGACACGGCAGCGGTGACACGGCAGCGGGGCCCCAAACACCTCCAAAGTGTTTCAGAGAGCCCAGCAACGCAGGCAGGTGACGGCAAAGCACGACAGTGACATCGCGACCACGGCACGGTGACGTCAGCACCGCGTCACGAGGAGCCCAAAAACCAGCAGGCAGCTCCACTGGGAAGGTCCAGAGAAGGGCAATGAAACCGGTGAGGGGTCTGGAGCACAACGGGGTCTTATGAGGAGCGGCTGAGGGAGCTGGGATTGTTCAGACCGGAGAAAAGGAGGCTCAGGGGAGACCTCGTTGCACCCTACAGCTTTCTCATCTCATTTTCCCCTCTCCCCCCTGCCTCCCCCATTCTCATCACAGCCTACAGGGAGGCTGCGATGAGGAGGGGTTTGGCCTCTTGTCCCAGGCAACGGCCACAAATCGTCACGGGAGAAGTTTAATTAGACATAAGGTGGTCAGGCGCTGAACGGCTGCCCAGGGAGGCGGCGGAGTCGCCGTTTCAAGAGGCGTCCGGCTGAGGAGCTGCAAGAGCTGCTGGTTGCAGCGGTGATGGGAGGACGGCTGGACTGGAGGGTTTTCCAAGTCCTTCCCAACCTTGTGATTCTAAAAACCAACCTCGTCACCTCACGACCACTTCACGCAGCGCCCCGGTGACATCAGAGCCCGCGGGATCGCAGGGGCTGGAAGGGACCTGCAGAGATCTTCGAGCCCAACCCCCTGCCAAAGCGGCTCCCTACGCAAGCAGGCGTCCAGACGGCTCTTAAACATCCTCAAATGAGGAAACTCCACCACCTCCCTGTTCCAGCGTCACCTCACCTAAAGAAATTCCTGTGCAATTTGTGCGGAACCTCCTATGCTGCAGTTTCTGGCCGTTCCCCCTCGTCCCGTCTCCACGCGCTGCATAAAACAGTCCGGCCTCGCCGCTCTGCCCCTCACACCTCTGACATTTACAGCTCCCCTCTCAGTTTCCTTTCCTCCAGGCTGAACAGCCCCAGCTCCCTCAGCCTTTCTCCACAGGAGAGACGCTCCAGGCCCTTCACCATCTTCGCAGCTGGACTCTTTCAAGAGACCCCCGTTGGTTTGTTTTTTTTTACACCGAGGAGCCCAGAACCGGACCCAGTACCGCACCCGAGGCTTTCCCAGGGCAGAGCAGAAGGCGAGGATCACCACCACCACCTCCCTCCACCCTTTGGCCAAGCTCTTTTCAATTCACCCCAGACCTCCCCGAACTGATCCAGAGCCGCGTGAGGGCAGCGGCGATGCCGGCAGCCCACCTTGGCCCAGTCGGGACGCAGCTCGATGGTGCGGCAGGCGTCGGCCAGGGCACGGCTGTAGTCGCCCTGCTTGGCGTAGGCGGCCGAACGGTTGCTGTACAGGACGTGGTTGCGGGCGTCCAGGGCGATGGCTGCCCGTGTAGTGCCGCACCGCTGCCGCGA
>NW_011117480.1:2573-3372 GCF_000146605.3 Meleagris gallopavo
CAAGGGGAGGGGGCACAGCAGGAGGGGGGAATGAAATGAGAAAGAAGAAAGGGGGAAGAGGAAAGGATGGAGAGAGGGAGAATGGAGCGAGGGAGAAAATGGGAAGGGAAGAGGAAGGGGTGGGGAGAGGGAGAATGGGGGAGGCAGGGGGGAGAGGGAGAATGAGATGAGAAAGGAGGAAGGCGGAAAAGGGAAGGGTGGGAAAAGGGAGAATGGGGGGAGGGAGAAGAGGGAGAGGTAGAATGGATGAGGAAGAGAAGGGAGAGAGAAGAGGGGAAATGAGATGAGAAAAAAGGGGGGAAGAGGAAGAAAACGGAAAGGGAAAATGAGGTGAGGAAGAGGAAGGGAAGAGGGAAGAAATAAGGAGAAAGAAGAGAGAGGAAAGAGGAAGGAAAGGATGGGGAGAGCGAGAATGGAGTGAGGGGAAAAAGAGAGAGGAAAAAGGAAGGAGATAAAAACAGTTTCAGATTGAGGGAGAAAATGAGAGAGAAGGAAAGGAATGAGAAAGGAGAGAAGAAAAAGGAAAAAAGGAGCGAAGAGACAGTAAAGAAAATAAAAATACCGTCAGATTGAAAGGTAGGAAAAAAGAGAGAAATGAGAATGAGGAAATGGAAATGAAAAACAAGTGATGGAAAGAGAGGAAAAAAGAATGAATGAGATAAAAACAGCGTGAGTTTGAAATGAAGGAGAGACGGAATAAAAGAAATGAGGAGGAAGAGATGGAACCAGTGAGGAGAAGAAAGGAGATGAGAACAGGGTAAAAAAAACAAAGAAAACAAAAATAAAATAAAGGGAAGAA
>NW_011117481.1:0-529 GCF_000146605.3 Meleagris gallopavo
AAAAAAAAAAAAAAACTTATTTATACCTTTTCATGGTACATCCTGGTCATGTATTAACTATAATAGTGAGTACATGTCAAACTGGCATCCTGCAGGATGACTATCTATCACAAACTGTTTGTCCTGTAGTTTGTTACAAGGAGAGAGAAATGTGTATTGGAATGTTTTCTTCTAGAAACTTCTGCTTACTTTTTTGCTGGAGGAACAGTGCTTACAGATATACATGTTGCAGTATTTCCACAGCAAAGAAGGTGAGATCAAAAGGAAGTTGCCTTTCTCTGGAACATAAGGCCAGTGAATGTCCTTATCTTCTAGATAATTTAATAAGCCTTGGTACAACTCTGAGAAACACTGGCTTCATCAGAGTATGGTCCATAATATCAGAGAAGCCTACCTAAATAGTTTACATTCATTATTATGTATTTTCAGACACCACAGCCCATAAGAAGGAACAGCAGTAGAGAAGGATCAATACCTTGGACTAATTTCATAAATATAAGGTACATATCTTCAGTAGAAGATTAAAATC
>NW_011117482.1:0-525 GCF_000146605.3 Meleagris gallopavo
GAGGATTAGGGCTTCCAAGCTTCTCACATTAGTGAACGCTATGATTAAGACATCTGCCTGTGTCTTGTTTCCCTGATTGATTGATCTGATTTCTGGATGCTTTTTGGTGTTGGAGCAGCTGTGAGCGCTCTGTGGCTGATCTCAGCCCCGCGGAGACTCAGCTGGGGATCCCATCTCTGCTGTGAGCTCAATCTTCCAGCGTGTTTGTGGCAAAACCCAGCAGCCTGCGCTTGGCTGTGGTGTTTGTAAGTGACAATCTCACCTCCTGCCGCTGGATGAGATGAGCTCTCACCGTTCCTTGCAGCATCGGCTGTTTAATGTGCCATCCTCTCACCATCCAGTCTTTACCAGGCAGAGCTGGCTGTAAGCATCCCCTGTTGCTCAAAGCAGCTCTCCTGACACCTGCGGCTTGTAGCAGCCCGCTTGCTGACCGCCGGGTGCATCTCTTCTCTGTGCTGAGATGAGCACAGCTTTCCAAGAACAGTGCACTGAGCAAATGTCACCCTGCAGCCCCAAAATCTATCA
>NW_011117483.1:0-521 GCF_000146605.3 Meleagris gallopavo
AGAAAAAAAAAAAAAAACAAAAAACACAACAACAGTCACAAGCTGTTATATTTGGAGAGAACTTTTATCAGCTTCAATGAATCTCTACCACACATGCTGAAGCAGATCAACGTTCAAAGTACTCTCACAGTCAGCAACATATTGCAGCAATCAGTTTGCTCCAGGTATCTCAGTCTTGCACTGAGACATAGAATAAATTAAAAAACAAAACAAAACAAAAAACCCAACACCACAAAAGCATAAAGAAAACAGATTAGCAACAATAATAAATTTCATTCAAGAGTTTTCCTCACCAAAATCTGAATTGTCCCTCTTGTCAAAGAAAAGCTTGGATCCAACTCTCTGGACAATGATGTCCCAGGAATACACAGAGCGAGTGCAACTCATCAGTGTGGCCAGGATGGCATCTGTGGCAAACACATTCCCTTGAGTCTTGGCCAACTATGGAGACAGAAAATATTATGTTTCAGCAGTACTTACAGACATACCTTTCCTTTCCCAGCCAAGATCAGAACTGCTAG
>NW_011117484.1:0-512 GCF_000146605.3 Meleagris gallopavo
GGTTAGCCTATAAAACTGCCTTAAAACAAACAAAACTTGCTTTCATCGTGTTATTTAAAAGATTGAACTTCAGAGATCGCTTTATCAGCTCATAGCCTTATTCTTTTCTCTTCAGATTGATAGAACAGGTTTGCTTGGATCCTTGGCTTCTTTCCCAGCTGCGTGTAGAATTTCAGCTATTTCTTGGAGTCCTGTTCTTGTAAGCTGTTTCCCAGTTCAAAAGTCTGCTGAAAGATGTCTTTTTTCCTAACCTTACCCAGAGAACATGACAAATTTATATATGATAATCAAACAACTGAATTACATTTTCAAGCAGTGCTGTCTTTGAGCATCCTGAAAGCTGATAGCCAGGAAAGCTAATGCTTTTTCTTTTCTCTACACTTCTTCAAATTGGGTTTGCTTTTCAACTGAGTCAGACTGTATGGTCTGAATCACATTGCTGCTTCTAAAAATGCTATCTCACAGTGCTCTAAAACTTCATTAAGACAAATATGCTTTTAAGTACTCGGTTA
>NW_011117485.1:0-1245 GCF_000146605.3 Meleagris gallopavo
AACCCCAAAGAGCACCTGAACCAACCCCAAACTGCACCTGAACCAACCTCAAAGAGCACCTGAACCAACCCCAAAGTTCACCTGAACCAACCCCAAAGTGCACCTGAACCAACCCCAAGTGCACCTGAACCAACCCCAAAGAGCACCTGAACCAACCCCAAAGTGCACCTGAACCAACCCCAAAGTGCACCTGAACCAACCCCAAAGACCACCTTCATGACAAAGCACTTCTTGGCTAAAACCAACAGAATCAACCCCAAAAGCTCCTTAACCAACCCCAAATGCTCTGTAACAAACCTCAATTGTTCCCTGACCAACCCCAAATGCTCCTGAATCAACACAAATGCTCCTTAACAAACCCCAAATGTTCCTTAACCAACCTCCAATCTCCTCAACCAACCCCAAATGTTCCTCAACCAACCCCAAACGTCCCCTAACCAGCTGCAAAACCCCCTGAACTGCCCCCAAACCGCTCCTCA
This sequence comes from Meleagris gallopavo, assembly GCF_000146605.3. Taxonomy (NCBI): domain Eukaryota; kingdom Metazoa; phylum Chordata; class Aves; order Galliformes; family Phasianidae; genus Meleagris; species Meleagris gallopavo. Next base: position 480 of record NW_011117485.1, read on the forward strand.
CTGACCTCAGCAGCCCCCACCACCACTCCACATCCTTCTGCCCCTACCTGAGCCCCCCGGCACCCCCACCCCCCCCCATGGGGAGGAGGCTCCCCCCAGCTCTCACCCTCGCTCCGGGCAGCCCAGGCTCTCCGGGACGTCCGGGGTCACCGGTGGCACCTTTGGGACCGGCGAGACCAGCGGGGCCGCGTTCACCTGGAGCACCCTGTGTGGGGTGGGAGGGGGGCACAGGTTGGAGGGGGGGGGGCACAGGGAGTCAGCACTCCCTATAGGACCCCCCCATAACCCCATGATCCCACCTTGGGTCCGGCCAGCCCGTCCTGCCCGGGGAATCCACGATTGCCAGGAGCGCCCTATGGAGGAAGAAGAGGGGCGAAGTCAGGGCTGGTTGTGGGGTTTTTCTGTTTTCTTTTTGAAGGTGGGGGGCAGCACTCTGCACGCACCCTTTCTCCGGGGGGGCCCACAGGGCCAGCGGCACCAGGTTCACCACGAGCTCCTCTCTTGCCTTCCTCGCCAGCCGGCCCGGGGGCACCTTGGGGTCCTGCGGGGCCCTGAGGAAGAGGAGGAAAAGGGGTCAGAGCAGCAAACCAGGACGGGTTGGGGGCTGGGGTTCAGCTCGCTGCTCCCTCCCCCCAACCAAAACCCCCCATCTCCAGGGGTCCACACGATGCCGCATGTCACGACGGCGCCGGGGCTCAGCGGCCCCACAGTGGGAAGCGGCCCCACGCATTGAGGTTGGTTAATGAAGCGATGGGGGAATGTCCCC
>NW_011117486.1:0-477 GCF_000146605.3 Meleagris gallopavo
AAAAAAAAAAGAAAAAAAGAGGCGCTGTGTCCATGTATTTGATGGTAATTGAAATGCTTCCTCCTGATAGGAGAGATGCATTCTTCACAGCTGAGGCATAGAATTCATTAACAGATGCAGTAAGAATCAGAAAGTAAAAAAGAAACAAAAAGGCTAAACAAAACATAACAACAACATCAAGAATAAGAAATGTAATGATCCCTGCATGTGAGGATAATATTTTCTTGTCTGGCCAAACAATAGCGGTCACGTTATTTTTTTGCAAGTCTGCTTCTTGAGTCAAATATTCAGACAAGAACATGTTCAGACAGTACACCATCAGGAGTTTGCTGGTGCCTTTGAATTCTACATTGCAGGATTTTAAAACAGTTGTTTGATCCTAGTGTATAAGTATGACTTCCGAAGATCACACAAAGAAATTAAATCAACAATTTTATCTGATGTTCGGGCCAATTTCTTTTTTTTTTTTTCCCCTAG
>NW_011117487.1:0-920 GCF_000146605.3 Meleagris gallopavo
CAGAGCATGGGAGATCACGGCACAGCACAGCATGGCACAGAACATAGCAGAGCATGGGAGATCACGGCACGGCACATCATGGCACAGAACATAGCAGAGCATGGGAGATCATGGCACAGCATGGCACAGAACATAGCAGAGCATGGGAGATCACGGCATGGCACAGCATGGCACAGAACATAACAGAGCATGGGAGATCACGGCACAGCACAGCATGGCACAGAACATAGCAGAGCATGGGAGATCACGGCACGGCATGGCACAGCACGGGAGATCATGGCAAGGCGTAGTACAGCACAACATGGTAGATCATGGCACGGCACGGCACAGCATGGTAGATCGGTGCAGCACAGCTCAACATAGCACAGCACAGTAGATCATGGCATGGTACGACACAGAACATAGCAGAGCATGGGAGATCATGGCATGGTAGATCGTGGCACGGCACAGAGCATGGCACAGCACGGTAGATCATGGCATGGCATGGCACAGCACGGTAGATCATGGCATGACATGGCACAGCACGGTAGATCATGGCATGCCATGGCACAGCAGATCACGGCACAGCACTGCACGGCACAGCACAGCATCGTGGCGTGGCAACGGCGTGGCACGGTGGGTGCAGCAGCCCACAGTCTGACACGGCCCGGCCCCACGTGGCACAGCCGTACCTGCGCGTATCGCTCCTTCAGCGGTCCGGACAGGCGCAGCACGGTGCACACGTCGGGGGCCCAACCTACGGACGAGCGATCAGCGGCACGACAAGGTACCGCCCTCCCCCCCCGCCCCCCCCACCCCAAAAATCCCCCCCGGTCTCCCGGTACCCACCCAGCCCCCCGCCCCCCATACCGCTTCTGGATCTCCGCCGCCACGAAATCTTTCCCCGATTTCCTTTTGCCGCTCAGCAGCAGCACAGCACG
>NW_011117488.1:0-469 GCF_000146605.3 Meleagris gallopavo
CTGCCATAGAGTGGGGACAGCCTTGTTGTCCTGCTGTGGGAGAGGTGAGTGGGTCAGTGCAACATGGCTCCTACGGAGTAAGGTGCCACAAATAAGACTTTAAGACTGGTTCTTTTGTTCTTTTGCATTAGCACAGATCCAGTTTGTGATGAATGGACAGGTGCAAAAAGAGTTGTACTGAGCAGTCCAAGGTAGGAAAACAACGTCTGTAATACAAAGATTTACTTTGTAATGCCATTGCTGTTAGCTCTTATTTTCACCTGACCTTATAGCAGGTTTGGCTTTGACTGGTGCTGGAAATAACTTTGTAACATGTTTTCTGAGTTTTAAATAATTCACTGTATCTTTCAGGACAGGAGAGAGGCTGCAGCACAGCAGACTTGTTGGAAATCCTCAGCTTGCTCAGAATGGATTCATACAGCCTTTGTGCACAAAAAGAGCTATATATAGATGCACACTGCAGGCGAGC
>NW_011117489.1:0-457 GCF_000146605.3 Meleagris gallopavo
AAAAAAGGATGGGGTTGGGGAAATAATAGAACTCGTGGATTGAGATAAAAACTATTTACTAAGGCAGAAAAGGATGAGGAAAAAAGATAATAGTAACAATAATTATATCAGTAATGATAATTGTATATAAATTTATGAAATACAAGCGATGCAAGTTGTTATAACTCAATTCCTCACCACCTGCATACCGATGCCCAACTAGTCATAGAAGAGCAGTTATTCCCTGACCAACTCTCCTCCATTTTTCAAGGGTTTTTTGCATTATGTCATATGATATGAAACACCCCTTTGGACAATTCAGATCGGCTGTCCTGGTTCCATCCCCTCCCAACTCCCTGTGCCCTCCCAGCTACCCTCACTGGGAGAGCAGTATGAGAAGCTGAAAAACTGAAACATCCTTGGCTCTGTACAGCACTGCTCAGCAACAACTAAATCATCAGCATGTTATCAATATGCT
>NW_011117490.1:0-447 GCF_000146605.3 Meleagris gallopavo
TGAGTGTAAGTGTAGCTGAACAGAGACACAGTGACTTTTTTTTTTTTTGTGAGGTTGCACTAGTGTTTGTCAATACACTTACATCCTACTATAACACAAGTTGAAAAAAAAATGTAACCTCTGGTGACTTACGGGAGAACCTGTGGCATTGCAAGGTGGCAGAAGAGAACTATTTGGGATGCTTGCAGTCTGGGCCATCACTGAGCTAATGCTTGGAAAGATGAGGAGTGCAAGGCCTGTATAAAATTAGATTTAACTGTAATTTCCATCAAGCAGACAAATCAACTATAAATATGAGCTTAAATTTTTTTGTAGGGAGACAGGACTGGGCTCAAGTATAGGTAAAAGCATGGGTTAAACTTGCAATCAGAACATTGTATCACATCAGAAACCAGAATTTGGTTTATGCCAAGATGAATAGAAACACAAAATCATTAAAGTTGGAAA
>NW_011117491.1:0-441 GCF_000146605.3 Meleagris gallopavo
GCTATTCTTTTCCATCCTGTCAGTGTTCAAATAAAGAGATGACATTATTTTAGCTGCAGGTTAAGTCTGCATTTACCTGAATGCATTAGGCAGATTTTTTTTTTAAAGTTACCAATGATATCTATATTTATTTATATTTTTATGAATATTATGTGTATTTTAGTCATCAACTTTGTAGTTGTGAGTTTGCCCAAGCTATTATTACAAGCATGAATACTTGTACTAATACTTGTAAACAAGGTCAGTACTTTAGGCAGCCTTACGCTCATGCTGGGGTAAAGCTTGGGCAACACATTGTTTGCTCCCAAGGTAATAAGATGGCCTTTTTTATTCCAAACTTAGGAACCAGTATGAAGTAAAACACAGAAGCTGCAGTTTAGATCAAAATTTTCCATTCTCTCATTGCTATCTAAATAAAATGCTGTGGTATCAGGGAGAACA
>NW_011117492.1:0-865 GCF_000146605.3 Meleagris gallopavo
CCCTATAAGCACCCTGCCGCCCTATAAGCACCCTGCAGCCCTATAAGCACCCTGCCGCCCTATAAGCACCCTGCAGCCCTATAAGCACCCTGCAGCCCTACAACCATCCTACAGCCCTACAGCCATCTGACAGCCCTACAATGAACCTGCAGCCCTATAGAAATCCTACAGCCCTACAGCCACCCCAACCCTACAGCCATCCCGCCACCCTACAGCCATTCCATCCCTACAACCATCCCGCAACCCCAAAACCATCCTGCAGCCCTACAGCCACCCCAACCCTACAGCCATCCTGTAACCCTATAACCAGTCTGCAGCCCTACAACCAGCCTGCAGCCCTATAACCAGCCTGCAACCCTATAGCCATCCTACAGCCTTACAGCCATCCCAACCCTACAACCATCCTACAGCCATCCCAATCCTGTAGCCACCCCAACCCTACAGCCATCCTGCAACCCTATAACCATCCTGCAGCCCCACATCCATCCTACAGACCTACAGGTGTCCTGCAGCCCTACAACCATCCTGGAGCTGTACAACCATCCCAATCCTACAGCCATCCTGTAACCCTACAGCCATCCCAACCCTGCAGCCATCCCAAACCTACAACCATCCTACAGCCCCAAAACCATCCTGCAGCCCTACAACCATCCTGAAATCCTATTAACCTTCCTGCATCCTACAGTCCATAGCCATAGCCAACCCAACACTGCAGCCACCCCAACCCTATAACCATCCTGCAGCCCTACAACCATCCCAACCCTACAGCCACACTACAGACCTACAGCCACTCCAACCCTACAACCATCCTGCAACCCCAAAACCATCCTGCAGCCCTACAGCCACCCCAACCCTACACCCATCC
>NW_011117493.1:0-599 GCF_000146605.3 Meleagris gallopavo
AAAACATTCAGATGAGCCCACTGAAGACTGAAACTATGTTCCCACAACTGTGCTTAATAAACCGCTCTGTTTTTTCTTAATTAGAGAAGTGACAGCTTCTGTTCCACAGCTTGAAGTGCACAGCAACGCATAGTTTCTTTTATGTACACTGGATATTAATTAGACATCTCTGTAAATCATGGACTATTCATACCCTTCCAACTGGGAAGTTGGTAAAGGCAACTTTTCCAACTCAGTGTGACCTGAGCAGCAAAAACAATATTTTCCCTTCTTCAGGTGCACTAGCACAGGGGTTACAGAGTGCTTCTCATCATGGTGGGTCACCCACTTTGCCACTTCCAGGAAAGCTGCAGCTCCTCCTCCACCTTCACACAGCCAAAAGCAGCACCAGCCAGTGCAGCCCCAGCCATGATAGGGAAGTCCTGGTTCTGTTCTAGGTAAACACTTAAAGCATCATTTCTGTTTCTCCTGGCACTGGCCTGGTGGTCTCTGCTGACCCTGTACTGAATCCCTGATGTGGCCACGTCACCATCTCCAGCCCCAGCAGCTCTGGGGACATGTGCTGCTGGCAGCAAGTGACTGCACTTGGGCATTTGTAG
>NW_011117494.1:0-682 GCF_000146605.3 Meleagris gallopavo
AAAAAAGGAAAAAACAGACAAACATAGAATGGCTTGGATTGGAAGGGGTCTTATAGTCTGTCTAGTTCCAACCCCCTGCCATGGGCAGGGATACCATCTATCAGGCCAGGCTGCCCAGGGCCCCATCTAGCCTGATCTTGAACACCTCCAGGCAACTACAGCTTCTCTGGGCAACCCACTTCAGTGCCTCACTACTTTCTGAATAAAGAATTTCCCTCTAACATCTAACCTAAATCTCACTTCTTTTAGCTTAAAACTGTTCTGCCTTGTTCTATTACTATCAGACTGTGTTAAAAGTCAGTCTCCCTCCTGTTTGTAAGTTGCCTTTAAATACTGAAAGGCTGCAATGAGATCTCCCTGGAGTCTTCACCAAGCTGAACAAGCCGAACTCACCCAGCTTTTCTTCATAGGAGAGTTTCTCCAGTCCTAGTTCAAAGCAATAATTGATTAGTTCTAACAGCAGAGCCAGGGAGACAATGCTACTCTTGGCAAGATAATAAAATATTTAATTGTTCACAAGGTAGCCTAAAAGCATAGGGAGTCTCTGGCACCTACATTCATACATTCTCTTCTATAACCAGGCTATTTTTTTCTTAGCTGCTTTCTTCCATATGCAAAGAAATCCATGAGAGCATGTAAAAATAAGAAATATTCTGTGATAAAATGGAAAAACTGAACAAAT
>NW_011117495.1:0-731 GCF_000146605.3 Meleagris gallopavo
ACAAGAGACTGGCAGTTCTTAAAAGAGACTACAGCTTGAAATATTAAAAAAGGGGAAGAAAGGATTTAAGGATGTGTCTGGAAGTAACTGAATCTCACAACCATGTGACTATTAATGCAAAAATTGTACTGGAAATAACACTGCACTGGCTCAAGTCATTACTTAGACTTATAGGAAGGATTCACATAACCTAATAGTATGTATCTACGATGTAGATATCTGAAGTTCTCTATGTACTTTAAGGAGAGAAATAAGCACTTCAACTGACTTACTGTAAATATTTCTCTTAGAACAAGAGGAAATGTCTTCCTCTCTGTCAACTGGCAGAGGAATCCTAGGGGACTGGCTCACATGAAGCAAGCTTAGTCTTAGAAAGACTTAGAAGAGTCTTTCAAGAAACATAGAAAGGGTTCTGCAAATACATACATTTGCTTTCCTGTACCATAACGCAGTGTAAGAGATCTGCTTAAGGAAAAGGAAGCTTGGACAAAGTACCCTTTCAATTAATCAGTCATCAGCTTGGTGGATTGCCTATGACTGTGGGATGTTACAGTCTGGAGCTTTTGTAGAGAAGCTTTTCCAGTCACACCAAACTGGTAGCCCAAAGAGAAAATAAAACTCCAGTGAATTTTATCAGTTTAGAGAACTATATTTAGGGTACTGAACAGAACTATAGCGTGCAGTGAGGACATGAGAAGATGCCACCTCGAAGGCAGGAGGTCCAAAAATAT
>NW_011117496.1:0-725 GCF_000146605.3 Meleagris gallopavo
TAACTAACATTTGTTATGTTTCTTATCCCATAGGTACTGATGCATAGAATCCATATTTCTAACAGCTCCCGAGGTTTGCAGGTACTTTTTCTCAAATTTCCATCCATTACATCAAATCACTTGTCATCTTAGCAGCAGCTGTGAGGTAGATCAGGTATGGTTCCCACTAAGGGCTGCACAGTTGGAAGCCAATTCTTTATTCTCCCCTAGACGCCTTCTGCACTGGATATCGGGGCTGAACATGCCTGTGGTGGGAACATGGATGTCTCTTGGGAAGCTGTTGACTGAGCTGTTGTCTGTTGGATTATCTGAAGTTTTTGCCTAATCATTGCTTTTGTTAGCTCACACTACTAGCAGTATACTGGAAGAACTTCAATATTCCCATAATGAAGTGTGTGGTTTCTAAATACAGATGGAATGTCTTATACATGAGAGGCCTGGGGTATCAACAGGCCAGCAAACTTCCTGTAGTGTATTTTAAGATCTGATGTGCCTGCTGGATATTCCCCAGAGTCTTTCTGTAAGAGCATCAGGAGAAGGTTATTACGAAATCAGTACTAGGTGGCTCATTACCTTTGTAGTGCATCGTTTCCCATAGGACCACATAATTGTTTCCTGAATGATTCCTGTAGTTTTGCTCCAACACTCTTGTCTGGGAAGAGACTCTTTCCAGACTGATGATTAACTGCATGAAGAGATTAACTGTTTCGTATTTTTCTTCCACA
>NW_011117497.1:0-447 GCF_000146605.3 Meleagris gallopavo
CATACACTTTCCAGAACAACTTCACAGTCGCTTTTCGAAAAGCAGCCCACACTGTTCTGCTCCACAGCTTAATCAAAGGGAAGAACGAATCTCGGGCATAACTGTAGCTGCATCTTGTTCATCTGAAATCAACAGCAGAACTTTTAACAGTACAGAATCAAGCTTGAGTAAATGTCTCTTCAGCAAGACAAAAAGAACACCTTCCAGGTGCTACAAGCTTGAATGAGGTCGTAAGTCACCACACTTTACTGATATAAAGGAATACCAGCTGAACCACCTGTCTAAAAGCCTACAATGCTGGCACTGGAAGAAACCAAAAACTACTGTTTAACTCAACTGACAACATTCAGTTTTGAATACTGAAATTGTTTCTTCTATGAGCATGAAAAAAAGCAAACACAGAACATTATTGCAAAACACAAAAAGGTACAAATATATATATATATT
>NW_011117498.1:0-794 GCF_000146605.3 Meleagris gallopavo
TTGCCACGGATAGTGTCCTAATTAGATTGTTCTCGAGCGGGGAAGCACGACAGCACTCAATATGAGTGATCAAGCTTCACTTTATTGTTGCACACACAGAGTTTATATATGTTTCCGATACACATGTATTCGCTTACTATTGGTGCACAACGTTGGCTGCTAGGTGGGCTGCTCAGCCTTAACCAATGCTCAGTCAGCATTCACCTCTTTGCTGCTAAGCCAGTTTACTTGTCAGTCCCCCCCACATCCACAAAGCACAGCTGCAGATGTGGGCCCGCTGTTTACATGCTGCCCCAAGGACGTTGTGACTCCTATCTAACTCCTAGTATTTTCTCAAGGGTATGCACTCTGTGCTGCTGCACCAGCTATGCTCGTACATATTCTCATGGCCGCCCTGCTCTTGCAGCCATTCCCCAACAAAAACCTTCTTGTGTCCCTCTATAAAGCAGCAGGGGAAAATTTCAGATTTCTTTAGGAAGTTTGAGGGAGGGCCCCTCTAGAAAGGTAATGTGTCAGAAAGCCCAGCTGAAGTGCCTTTACACTAATGCATGCAGCATGGGAAATAAGCAGGAGGAGTTGTAAACTGTGATGTGCTTGGAAAATTATGATCTGGTTGCTATAATGGAAACATGGTGGGATGAGTCTCATGACTGGCATATTATGATTGAAGGCTGCATGCTCTTCAGAAAGACTAGACAGGATAGGAACTGAAGGGGAGTTGCCCTCTATGTTAGGAAGTGGTTAGACTGTGAAGAGCTGTGTCTGAGTAACAGCCATGACCAGGTTGAGAGCTT
>NW_011117499.1:0-422 GCF_000146605.3 Meleagris gallopavo
TTGAAACCATTTCCCCTTATTCTATCACAGACCCTGCTAAAGACTCTGTCCTCTTCTTTCTTGTAGCCCCACTTTAGATATTGAAAGGCTGCTATCAGGTCACCTTGCAGGCTTCCCTTCTTCAGGCTGAACAGCCCCATCTCTCTTAACCTGTCCTCATAGGAGAGGTGTTCCATCTCTTGGATCATTTTTGTGGCCCTCCTCTGTATATATCCTCTCATGCAGAATAGAACAAGATACACTGAAATACCAGCAATGCTTCATCAAGATGTGATCTTGGACACTATTTTGCTTTTATATTTTCTTTTTGCTCATGGACTTTATCTAATCTTTCTCTTTTTTTTTCTCCTTTTTGTCAGAGACAGTACTAACTCAAAAAGCTGATGCTTCAAAAGAGATAATTAAATGGTGTAATTTTTTTT
>NW_011117500.1:0-387 GCF_000146605.3 Meleagris gallopavo
ACAACAACAACAACAAAAAAAAAAAACAACAAAAAAAGTGAATATGAACTTCAATAGCTGTTCCTGGATGTGATTCATCTGAAATGAGAACATTTTATTCTTGACTGTGCTAAACACACTTCCAAAGTGTAAACAGACATGGAATAAACCACAGAACAATAGGAGTTCTCTTATTTTAGAAAAAGCAAGTCTGTGTGTAGAGTTACTTAGGAATAGCTGTTGGGTAGAAAAAATGGGCACAAAAACATAACCCTGGCCCTCTCAAACAGCAAGTCCTTCAGATATCAAACACAGGACAAACCCTTTTTAAACAGAGCCCAGGCAAGGGTGTGCACAGTACATATAGCCTAGATCAGCTTCAGCACAGGTAAGCCTCATATTCCAAAA
>NW_011117501.1:0-1689 GCF_000146605.3 Meleagris gallopavo
ACCGAGTCCAGGGGGGCGGCGATGGGACCCCCCCCATCCCAGCGTGGTACAAAAAGAGCTAAAAATGCCATCGCGGCGGCGGTGGGGGTGGTGGGCATGGCGGGCAGCGTGGCGGCTGCCATGGCAACGGTGGTGGCCACAGGGGTGGGCAGGGTGGCCACGATTGCAACGGTGGTGGCTGCAGCAGTCGTGGGGGTCGTGGAGGTTATGGAGGACGAGGGGGACGCGGGGGTCGTGGAGGCTGTGGAGGTTATGGAGGACGTGGAGGTCGTGGGGGACGTGGAGGTCACAGGGAACACTGAAATTGTGGAGGTCATGGAGGTTACGAAGGTGATGAGGATGTAGAGATCACAGAGGTCGTGGAGGTCGTGGGGGACGTGGAAGTCGTCAGCGTTGTGGAGGTCGGAGAAGTCGTGGAGGTCGCGGAGGTTATGAAGGTGTGGAGGTTGTACAGATCACGGAGATCACGGAGCTCATGGAGGCCGTGGCGGGCAGCGGGGCGGCCACAAATCCGACCATGGGGCCGCGGTGGTGGGCAGGGTGGCAACTGTCACGGCGGCCACGGTGGCAACGGCGGTGGCGGCCCTGGCGGTCGCAGTCCCTGTGGTGGCGGCCACAAGCCAAACAATGGAGGCCGCCGCGGCCACGGAGCTGGGCAAAGCTTTGGTGATGGTGGTGGGCACGGTGGCCACAATGGCAACGGTGGTGGCTGTGGTGATCACAGGAGTGGCCACGATCCCACTGTGCTGCTCACAGTGGCGGCCGTGGTGGTGCCAAAGCAGCCAGAGCTGCTGTGGTGGTGGTGGTGGTGGTGGTTTGGTGGAGGTGGTTTGGTGGTGGAGGTGGAGGTTTGGTGGTGGAGGTGGAGGTTTGGTGGTGGAGGTGGAGGTTTGGTGGTGGAGGTTGTGGTGGTTTGGTGGAGGTGGTTTGGTGGTGGAGGTGGAGGTTTGGTGGTGGAGGTGGAGGTTTGGTGGTGGAGGTGGAGGTTTGGTGGTTTGGCGGTGGTCCCAGTGATGAGTGGCACAGCCGTGGCGGTGCTCACAGTCACTGTGGTGGTGGCCCCGCCGCCTCAATGGAGGCCACGGCAACAGCATCACAGCCACGGCAGCCACAACAGCGGCCACAGTCAGAATTTGGTGGCCACAGTGCAGCGACCACCCAACGCTGGCAGCCACTGTGACCGAGCGCCTGCGGTACCACGGCACCAGCAGTGCCCAAAGGAGCCAAAGTTCCCACAGTGCCCAAAGGACCCCAAAGTGCCCAAAGTTCCCAAAGGACCCCACAGTGCCCAAAGGACCCCAAAGTTCCCACAGTGCCCAAAGGACCCCAAAGTTCCCACAGTGCCCGCGATGCCCACAGCGCCCTAAGTAGTCAAAGTACCCAAAGTACCCACAGTGCCCATGGCAGCCATGGTGCCCGCAGTGCCCAAAGTGCCCAATGTCCCCACAGTGCTCACAGTGCCCAAAGGACCCAAAGGACCCAAAATACCCAAAGTCCCTGTGATGCCCACAGTGCCCAAAGTGCCCAAATTACCCAAAGGACCCAAAGTTCCCACGGCGCCCAAAGGACCCAAAGTTCCCACGGCGCCCAAAGGACCCAAAGTTCCCACGGCGCCCAAAGGACCCAAAGTTCCCACGGCGCCCAAAGGACCCAAAGTTCCCACGGCGCCCAAAGGACCCAAAGTTCCCA
>NW_011117501.1:3713-4792 GCF_000146605.3 Meleagris gallopavo
CCCGCCCCCAACTCACCGAGATGCGCCACTCTCCGCAGCCTCGGATCGAATCCCACCTGCCGGACTTTATCGGTCCTGGCCAGGAAGAAATTGACCACGCCGTCGGTGACGACGCAGCCCGGGAAGCCCGAGAGGCGGTGATGGAAGCCGGGCCGCGCCCACAGGCAGTCGCCGCCCGCACCGCCCGGCCGCACCGACAGCCGCTGCCGGTACGTGGTGGTGAAACCGGAGATCTCACGGACAGCGCCGCCTACCTGCGGGAGGAATGGGGGAGACGGGGGCGTGGGGTGAGGCTGTGGGCTGTGGGCTGTGGGGTGTGGGAATGGGGTGAGAGGTGTGGGAATGGGGTATGGGGTGTGGGAGTAATGGGGTGTGGGAGTAATGGGGTGTGGGGTGTGGGAATGGGGTGTGGGGTGTGGGAGTAATGGGGTGTGGGGTGTGGGAATGGGGTGCGGGGTGTGGGAGTAATGGGTTGTGGGACACGGCAATGGGGTGCGGGAGGAATGGGGGGAGATGATGGGGTGTGGGGTGAGACTATGGGGTACAGGGTGCGGGGTGTGAGAACGGGATATGGGGTGTGGGATATGGGAATGAGGTATGGCAGTAATGGGGTGAGACTATGGGGTATGGGGTGTGGGATATGGGGTATGGGACATGGCAATGGGGTGCGGGAGGAATGGGGGGAGATCATGCGGTGTGGGGTGAGACTATGGGGTGTGGGAGTAAGGGGGTGAGACTATGGGGTTCAGGGTGTGGGAATGGGGTATGGGACTGGGGTATGGGGTGTGGGATATGGCAATGGGGTGTGGGAATAATGGGGTGAGACAATGGGGTGTGGGATATGGGGGGTGGTGATGGGGTGAGAAAATAGGGTGCGGGGTGTGGGAATGGGATATGGGATTTGGGGTATGGGATATGGCAATGGGGTGCGGGATGCTGACACCCCACAGCGATGCCCTGACCCCATAGAGCACCGCGCCCCAAAGCACTGCGCCAATCCCATAAAACCAAAGGGTAGCAGGGACCCCCAGCTCCGGGTTTTGGGGTCAGCTTGGGGCGTTGGGGTGTTGTTGGGGTTT
>NW_011117502.1:0-2669 GCF_000146605.3 Meleagris gallopavo
ATTAGGTCAGCCCCCACACATCCACAGAGCACAGCTGCAGATGTGGGCCCGCTGTTTACATGCTGCCCCGAGGACGTTGTGACTCCTATCTAACTCCTAGTATTTTCTCATGGGTATGCACTCTGTGCCGCTGCACCAGCTATGCTCGTACATATTCTCATGGCCGCCCTGCTCTTGCAGCCATTCCCCAACAATTCTCCCTTTTTCTTTTTGTACGAGCATAGTTTTCTGTGTGGCTTTGTCAATACCCCTCATGATACAGCTATACACTATGCGAAGCAGTAAAAGCATAATTAGAATAAGCAATAGCCAACGCAAGCCTTCTTTGATTAATGCCGTGAGCCATGGGGACAGCCCCTCAAATAGTGATTCTAGCCAATCATCAAATGGGTTTTTGTTAACCTGAATCTTTTGCGTATGTTCCTTCAACCATTGAAGTTGCTCATGTATGGACCGACTATGGTCCGAAAGGTTGAAGCAACACATCCCCTCAAAGTCCTCACAGCCATGCCCCTGTGCTAAAAGCAGAAAGTCAATTGCCGCTCGGTTTTGTAGCAAAGCGTGCCTAAGACTGTCCATATCAGATAATGTAGATCCCAAGATTGAAGTGGTCTCATTAGCCTGTTTCGCTGACCAACATGCTAGGTTGTCTAACTGTTTTAACGCTTGGGCCGCTGCCATGCCCAGTGTAAAGAGTGAAGCGAACACCCGGGCAGTAGTCGACCATAATTCAATGTTGTCATTGCAGTCTGGTGTCAGGCGGCGTGTACTCCGCCGTCGCCTAGGCCTATGCAGTCCAGAGGTGACATTAAGCCATTGACAATGTTGGGGAGTGAACAGCGCTAGTTGTCCAAGATAGCAAGGTCCTCCTTGGACGTTGGCAGGGACGCCTGCCCATGCCCGGTCACCACATATTAAAAATGCACCCGGGGGCAGAGCCTTAGCCAAGTCATTATTCCACAGCGCGGGTTGGGAGTTGTCTTCGGAAAGACTTACTCCATATCCATACCACGGTCGTAGGTTACCTCCTTCCCCGGTTAGGTTGCTGTAACCGCAGTATGCCCCCCATACCGAAAATTCCTGTTCGTTATGGGGGGAGACTACTGTCCATCCTGTCGCATCAAAAAAAGGGTTATCCGCGTGGTCCCACAGTTGCTTAAGGATATTTGCCCGAGCGCTAAGGCCCTGGTGCGATCGTCTGAAGCAAAAGCATGTTTGACTCCATCCCGCTGAAACGTTTCCTACTGCCTGGGAACCCAGGAGATCCAGCTCTTGGGGGTCCCATGGCAAGGAGACACTTAGTCGTTCTATCAAGCATGCACTTTGTTCTGAAGTGTTGTAATGGGAACATGGATTATTTCTTACGTATCCTTGAAAGCTCTCCAGCCGATAACTCAGTACACCGACCAGGCAGGTCCGGAAAGGTTCAGTGGCTGACTGAAGACTCAGGCAGAAGTCAGTCTGGCCCGTCTTGTTTGCCCAGGTCACCCATAGGTTCCCTGGCTGTGACACCTGAAGGACTGCCTGGTCGCTGAGGTGGCAACCTGTCAGTATCAGCATAAATAGACACTGCTGCTCTAGTCCACTTCGCCGGGACCCATAGCGGACTTTAATTTTCCAAATTCTGGCACGTGCATCACATCCATCTGCCAAATTTCCAGGGGGCCAAGTCCCCAAGGATTGACTCCTAAGCCTAAACCGGGCCCATGTCCCGCACACGTTGGGCACGCTCGCACAATCCCTCGCGCGTCATTTAGACTAATATCATACAATTTGCACAAGCCCTTAGCATTCTGGTGAAACATGCTGTGGGCCTCACGGGCCTGAGCTAATCTATTGACAGGGATGGTTGCCGCCACCAAGTCGTCTGCTTGCTGGTTCCCTTCACCTAAGCCCTCCGCCCATTTGTGGCTTCTGACATGAATCACAGCATACTTCTCATCCCTTATCATAACCGCTCTCTGTAACATAGTTAGTAACTCAAATAGGCGTTGGTTGCCAATATCCCTGATTCTAGTGTCCTCTACTCTTTCTACGAGGCCCACAACGTATAACGAATCCGATACTACGTTAAGGGGCTTTTGAGACCAGTTCAGGAACGCCCAGACTACAGCAGAAAGCTCTAAGGTCTGCAAAGAGTCCCCGGATTGCGCTTGAAGGATTCGATGCTTCCATTGCTGCTCTTCTTGCCATGTTGCTACTGCTGTACGCGACTTTCAGTCGGCATCTGTGAAAACTGTTACTGCATTTTGAAGAGGAGTTTTACTTCGTTTGGGTATTTTTAACCAATGTTGTTGTGACATCCATTTCAGTACTGGGGAGGCGAGGGATCGTACTGTCAGGGCTGTTCCGGAGGTCAGCAAACTTGCTGCCAGCTCATCCGAATTCTGTAGATACCAGTCCAAATCCACCCGTTTGAGAGGTAAATATATGGTTCCTGGCTCTTCCCCAGAAATACTGAGTATTCTGTGACGTCCTTTCCTTACTAATTCCGTGAGATTGTCGATCCTTTGCTGGATTGTCGTTTTTGGCTGCAAGCTCGTAAACAGCCATTCCAGCACCTTTATGTCTGGTCTCTCCCCTTTTCTTTTGCACTGCGTCAGTGCACCCAGCAGTTGCCAGTGGCCACTTAGGATGTGATATCTATTGGGGGAGAGATGGCTCACAGC
>NW_011117503.1:0-540 GCF_000146605.3 Meleagris gallopavo
AGCTAGCCACATAATAATTCCAAATAATAATTTTTATTGGGTGGGAGTCATAGGACTAAGACTTGATAACACAGGTAGATTTAATTGAGTAGATTTCCTTTAGAAATACTGCTGAAAAGTTGTTTATCTCATCATCAAGTGAAGGCCTGATAATACATTCATTATAGAATTCTAACCATACCTTTCTCTGCACTAACATCAAGGGGAGTTCACATGTTCAGGCGCACACACCTAAAACTAGGTGAGGTTAATCTGCTGTTTAGGCAGATGTTTAAGTTGAAGCGTACAGTACACAGTGCTAGATTTCCACAGCCTAGCTGCTGAAAACAGTATCATCAGCTTTGCATTATGGAAAGAAGGATGACATCAAAATGAGAAATAAGAAAGTCTGAGTGCTGTCAGCTGCTGCTGACAATGAAGAAAAACAGCAAATTCCTGGCAGTAGCTAGAAAAAGAGACTAAAGAGATAAGATTAATTTTAGGGCTGGGAGAGGAGAAAGGAAAGGTGCAGCTACCATGTTACCAAATGTACTCTTACCC
>NW_011117504.1:0-375 GCF_000146605.3 Meleagris gallopavo
TGGGTTATTTCCTGCTTCTAACAAAAGTAAAAGAAAAAAATAACAACAAAAACCTAACGTATTAAAACAAACAAACAAACAAAAAATGTTCTCTTGATTATTTTATGTACATTTGATTTTTTTTTTAATTGCTGAGTTAAGTGCTTATAACAGTATAGATTCTTATAATGCAGGAGACCGTATCAGCAAGTTCTTGCTTCTGAATAGACCAGTAGGGATCTACTAAAAATACTTTCAAATTTTGTTATTGCAACTAATTATCAGGAAGCAAGGAAAGGCAAGAAACTTCACATTAAGAAGTAAAGATTTCTGCTGTTTCTATTTGGTGAGAATAATTCTTACTAAGAGGAAAACCTTTTTTTTTTTTTTAAAGAA
>NW_011117505.1:0-373 GCF_000146605.3 Meleagris gallopavo
AAAGAGTTAACCATTTATTTAAAAAAAGAAAAACAAACCAAAACAACTAGAAAGTCACTGGGGATCAGACAAAACCCTTCCGCAAGATTTTTTTCCACAATTGTCAAAACTACCCTACCTTCCTAGAGGACATATGCATTTCATGGTCATAACAACAAGGCTACTGTAGTAATTGTCTCATTGATCAAGACAATAACTTGGTAAAATAAAAAAAAAGTCACTCCGTGTATTTACAGCTGTATCTTTATAATTCATCTTTCTCACCTTGAAGCTAACAGCCAGACACTTAAGTTTTCCTCTGATAGAGGGCCTTTGCCCCCTCCCACTCCCAAACAGACATTTTTCCTCTTTCACAATCAGTTCCACATTCAGG
>NW_011117506.1:0-372 GCF_000146605.3 Meleagris gallopavo
AAAGAGTTCTACAAAAATACAGTTTCAGTCAGTAAAAAATGAGGTTGATGATGGAACTGAAGACAGCAAGCTGTTCTGCTGTTTTTCTTTGAGGGTTGGGGGGGCAATTGTGTGTGTGTTTCAAAACATCTCTGACTATAAAGCCATTCCCTGTGAGGGCTGAATGGCCCATTTATCTGAAACAATGGATTGTTAGTATGTAGCAGACGTTTTTAGGCATTTTTAGATTTTATAATCTGTGCTAAACATGATGATTTCTGAACAATCTATATTCTGATCCCAATTTGCAGTTTCTTTCTATAATCTCTCCACTTTAGGAACCTGCCTGAATAATAGTATAAAAAGAAGTACTACTTTTCTTTTTCCCTCAAA
>NW_011117507.1:0-441 GCF_000146605.3 Meleagris gallopavo
TTGAAATGAAGATAGAAGCAGCAAACTGATCCAGAAGAATGTATCTAATAACACAACAACTGTTTTGCTATAAATATTTACCTGTTATAATTGTTATTGCTTTTCTTCTGTTCATTCAGGAAGAAGGCTGGGTTGGGGGCATTTGTACAAGAACTTCATTAACAAAAAAATAAAAAGAAATCTTTGTTCTCTCAACATCCAGTACTTACACTGATTTGCAAGAGGCAGGACACAGACCATTGTCACTGGTACCCCATTTTTCTTATGACAGACATATAACTGAATCTTTCACCTAAGTAGTTTAGTGGGTCAAGTAATCTCAAGTGTTTTCTTTTCACAGACTTCTGTGTGACAAGCCAGATTAATAAATCATTGTATTACAGCAAAGTAACTGGGAAGCTTAATTAAAAAAAAAAAAAAAAGGACATGAAAATGCCCCAT
>NW_011117508.1:0-507 GCF_000146605.3 Meleagris gallopavo
CCAACCCAAGCTATTCTATGATTCTATTAAAACTTCCCGATCCAGGTATTAAACAGACTGAGCAGAGGTGAAGCCTTATTGGTCCTGTTGCTCATCATTGTGGGGGAGATAATTAAAGATGTTAAGATTGTAGGCAATCTGGGTTATGAAAACCATGACATTGTTGAGTTTGTGATCTCGAGAACTTCAGGAGAGCAAACTCCAGGCTGTTAAAGGAATTATTTCATGTGATGCCCTAGAAGACTCTCCTTCAGAAGATAAGAATGGAAAACAAATGACAGCTTCTTAAGGACACGTTTCTGAGAGCAGTAAATCTCTCCATCTCTGAGCATAAGAAATCAGAGGAGGAAACTGGTATAGCTGAGCAAGGTCCTGGTGGTCAAACTGAGGGATAAGAAGAAAATATACAGGCAGTGGAATAAGGAATGTGGTTTGGGAATACAAGGATGATGTTTAGATAGAGATGGGATCAGGAAAACCAAGGCAAAGATGGAGCTGAATTTCAAC
>NW_011117509.1:0-370 GCF_000146605.3 Meleagris gallopavo
AGGTGTTTCCAAACTTGCATATGAGCCATTATTTTCCTTTGTCTCTAGGGAGTGCAAGACTCACTATGAATCATAGTCAGATATTCCTAACAAACTGCCCTTTTCTAACTTGCAGTGTTCACCATTCTGTGCATCTCCAGACTCAAGTTGTCTGAATTCTATTCCTGTTTAAGCTTAGAGCATTATTTCTCTTAAGAAGGTAATGGGCAACATGAAATACTTCACCTAATACTTGTGATATTCTGAATGGAGTTGTGGAATACTAACAAACAGAAGCTACCCAGGCAGAGGAGAAAATAAATCAGGAGAATGCAGTATTCCAGGACAAGCCTGAGAGCTCAGGGAGAAGGAGTGAAACAAGCAAGAGGTC
>NW_011117510.1:0-943 GCF_000146605.3 Meleagris gallopavo
CCTCACCACTATGGCCGCCACACCTCAGATATTTATAAACCTGGATCAGGTCCCCTCTCAGTCGTCTTTTCTCAAGGCTAAACAGACCCAGTTCACTTAGCCTTTCTTCATAGGGGAGATGCTCCAGGCCCTTCACCATCTTTGTGGCCCTCCGCTGGACTCTTTCCAAGAGATCCCTGTCTTTTTTGTACTGGGGAGCCCAGAACTGGACACAGTACTCCAGATGAGGCCTTACCAGGGCAGAGTAGAGGGGGAGGATCACCTCCCTCCACCTGCTGGACATGCTCTTTTTAATGCACTCCAGAACGCCATTGGCCTTCTTGGCCACGAGGGCACACTGCTGGCTCATGGCCAACCTGTCGTCCACCAGGACGCCCAGGTCCCTCTCTGCAGAGCTCAGCTTTTCAGTTACATCAAAGTAAACGTTGTTGCCTTAAACTGAACAACATTTCTTGAAAGTCTCCTTGAAATGGAGAGACTGATATTACTTGCAGAAGTGTTGGTGCATGCATACAGCACAAAGAAAGACCAGCAAGACTAGTAATATAAGGGGACCCAACATTTAAATAAGTAAAGAATAACCCACAAATGCACAAAGTGCATATCTACAGCACAAGAGCAGGACAACGGGGAATGGTTTTAAACTGAGATGGGAGAGGTTTAGGTTAGATATTAGAAGGAAGTTTTTCATGCAGAGGGTGGTGATGCACTGGAACAGGTTGCCCAAGGAGGTTGTGGATGCCCCATCCCTGGAGGCATTCAAGGCCAGGCTGGATGTGGCTCTGGGCAGCCTGGTCTGGTGGTTGGCGACCCTGCACATAGCAGGGGATTGAAACCTAGATGATCATTGTGGTCTTTTTCAACCCAGGCCATTCTATGATTCTCTCCCTCACCCCAAGGTCAGTACCTATATATCTACAGTATGCACATTTACAGTAGTTTA
>NW_011117511.1:0-670 GCF_000146605.3 Meleagris gallopavo
GAATCCCAGTACAGTTCTATGTTGGTCAGCTCACTGCACTAATGATGGGTCAAGGAATTCCTGCCTGATTCCAAATGGCAGGACCAATTTGCCTGTGTATGCAGCTAATATCTTGCAAGAGAAGAAGGAAAACAAATTGTTTCAAAATGTAAATATGTATAGTAAGTATTAATTTATTATATTACTGTCATATAGAATGAAGTTTTTAACTTTTTTAACATTTTTAATTATAAATTACACAAGTCGAGTAGCTGGGAGAAAGAATTGTGGCTCTTTAACAGGAGATAAAAAGTCCATGAAAAACATGTAAATCTAATACTATCGCAAGACAAAAATAAACAAAAAACCCCACCAAAATTATAACAACAAACACTGACTGTGTATATCTTTTAAGAAATAGAATTATTCTAGTCTACTTAAACTTAGAAAAAGGAATAAAAGAAGGACCATGAATTCAATTAATGAATTTCTTTTCTTCAAATTCCAAATAATAATGTTCCCTTTTTCCCAAAGATGTAAAAAAGCCAAAACACTAACAGCAATGTCAAAAAACACTTCAGTTCTACTTTATCTGTACACTTATAGTTGATATAGTACAGTTCTGTGCCTTCTATAACCAGCAGAAATTAACATTTATTAGTTTTAATGAGAATGAAAGCAATTACTGGTA
>NW_011117512.1:0-713 GCF_000146605.3 Meleagris gallopavo
AATCCCTTTAAAATGAAACTATGAATTGCATTGTACACCTGCTTTTATACTCTACACAGATAGTGCTGCAGACTATGTTTGGAATTTGATTGATTGGATTTACATAATAAATATTCTTTGAATATGATAATGTGATGAATACGAAGGGCAGTTCACAACCTTTCTAATCTCCTGCTCCCCTTCTCAGTAAGAATAAAGAAATTTAGTCTTGGCCATTAGATGTGTTATGTAAATACTATAAACATTCTGACAAAACCAGATGTCACTGCATGAAGAGAAATGACATAAAATGTAGTTCTATTAAAAAAAGTCTTAACAAGATTATGTGTCTTATGGAAGAGTACAAGATATGTCCTGGTGGACGACAGGTTGGCCATGAGCCAGCAGTGTGCCCTCGTGGCCAAAAAGGCCAATGGCATTCTGGGGTGCATTAAAAAGAGCGTGTCCAGCAGGTCGAGGGAGGTGATCCTCCCCCTCTACTCTGCCCTGGTAAGGCCTCATCTGGAGTACTGTGTCCAGTTCTGGGCTCCCCAGTACAAAAAAGACAGGGATCTCTTGGAAAGAGTCCAGCGGAGGGCCACAAAGATGGTGAAGGGCCTGGAGCATCTCCCCTATGAAGAAAGGCTAAGTAAACTGGGTCTGTTTAGCCTTGAGAAAAGAAGACTGAGAGGGGACCTGATCCAGGCTTATAAATATCTGAGGTGTGGCGGCCA
>NW_011117513.1:0-511 GCF_000146605.3 Meleagris gallopavo
CAATGTCCCACAATGTCCCCATATCCTGATGTCCCCAATCCATGTGGGGATCCCATAATCCCACATCTCACAATGTCCCCATGTCCCCATATCCTGATGTCCCCATGTCCCCAATCCATGTTGTGACCCCATAATCCCACATCCCACGTCCCCACATCCCAATGTCCCCAATCCATGTGGTGACCCCATAATCCCACACCCCCACAACCCAAAGTCCCACAATGTCCCCAAGTCCCAAAGTCCCACAATGTCCCCACATCCCGATGTCCCCATGTCCATGTTGTGACCCCATAATCCCACACCCCCCCATCCCAAAGTCCCACAACGTCCCCATGTCCCCATGTCCCACAATGTCCCCATGTCCCCAATCCATGTGGAGACCCCATAATCCCACTGCCCTACAACCCAGTGTCCCCGTGTCCCCATATCCCCATATCCTGATGTCCCCAATCCATGTGGGGACCCCATAATCCCACACCCCCATGTCCCCATGTCCCACAGTGTCCCCATG
>NW_011117514.1:0-349 GCF_000146605.3 Meleagris gallopavo
CTCGGGCTCTGCGGTCTGCTGGTCAGAGTTATTGTGCCACTATTTGAAGACGAGTCATAGGAAGAGATCCCAGCATACATTGGGTCTGCATCGCAGCCAAAAGTCCGGTTAAAATCCTGTATCTCAGCATAGTCACGTTCACGAGCTTGTCTCTCTCGAAATTCCCGAGTTTTTGCTTGAATTCTGAAAAATTAAAAGAAGGCTGAAACTAATTTCCCCCCTTCGTTTGAAAGCAGCAGCTAACAGACACTTTGGACAGCCCGTCTTAATGATGACTATTGATGTGTTTCCAGTTTCAGTTTGTCACAGAGTCTCACTTGTACACTGGATAGCGAAGTCTAGATCTTAA
>NW_011117515.1:0-349 GCF_000146605.3 Meleagris gallopavo
GGGAGGTCCCAGTTCATCCCATTGCCATCCTTTGGGATCACCAGTTGTGATTTGGGATCAGTGTGGGGTGGTGAGGGGAGGTCCCAGTTCATCCGATTGGCATCCTGTAAGGATTCCCATTGTGATTTGGGATCAGTGTGGGGTGATGGGGGGAGGTCCCAGTTCATCCCATTGCCATCCTGTAAGGATTCCCATTGTGATTTGGGATCAGTGTGGGGCGGTGGATGGGAGGTCCCAGTTCATCCCATTGCCATCCTTTGGGATCACCAGTCGTGATTTGGGATCAGTGTGGGGTGGTGGTGGGAGGTCCCAGTTCATCCCATTGCCATCCTTTGGGATCACCAGTTGT
>NW_011117515.1:2431-3341 GCF_000146605.3 Meleagris gallopavo
CCCACCTGCAGTGACATCCAGTGCTCCAAAGGAACCACGTGTCAGATGGTGGATGGTTGGCCACGCTGCATCCAACTCAAGGCAGCTCCACGGAGACCTTCCTGCAGTGACATCCACTGTCCTAAAGGGACCACGTGTCAGATGATTAATGGGCATCCTCAGTGTATTCAGAACCAGCCCACCTGCAGTGACATCCAGTGTCAGAAAGGAGCCACGTGTCAGATGGTGGATGGTTGGCCACGCTGCATCCAACTCAAGCTGACCCCAAGGAGACCTTCCTGCAGTGACATCCACTGTTCCAAAGGAACCACGTGTCAGATGATTAATGGACACCCTCAGTGTATCCAAAACCAACCAACCTGCAGTGACATCCAGTGCGAGAAAGGAACCACGTGTCAGATGGTGGATGGTTGGCCACGCTGCGTCCAACTCAAGGTGACCCCAAGGAGACCTTCCTGCAGTGACATCCAGTGCCCAAAGGGAACTTCTTGTAAAATGGTGGATGGACATCCTCAGTGTGTCCATGACCAGCCCACCTGCAGTGACATCCAGTGCTCCAAAGGAACCACGTGTCAGATGGTGGATGGTTGGCCACGCTGCATCCAAATCAAGGTGACCCCAAGGAGACTTCCTGCAGTGACATTCACTGTGCTAAAGGGACCACGTGTCAGATGATTAATGGACACCCTCAGTGTATTCAAAGCCAGCCCACCTGCAGTGACATCCAGTGCCAGAAAGGAACCACGTGTCAGATGGTGGATGGTTGGCCACGCTGCGTCCAACTCAAGCTGACCCCAAGGAGACCTTCCTGCAGTGACATCCATTGCCTAAAGGGAACTTCTTGTAAAATGGTGGATGGACATCCTCAGTGTGTCCAAGACCAGCCCACCTGCAGTGACATCCAGTGCTC
>NW_011117516.1:0-344 GCF_000146605.3 Meleagris gallopavo
TGAATCTTTTGCTCAGAGATCATGAAACCAGCAGTTGTGAGAGCATCCGCAACCTTAGATTCCAACAACTGCAGTTCTGGAAGGGAAGGAGCTGCTAGCAAGAGATCATCCATGTTCTCTGTAATGACAGAGAGCACACTGTAGGAACGCCTCTCTCACCAGCTCCAATGCCCTCCCCACTACAAGCTGACATATGGTAGGAGAGCATGCCATTCCTTGAGGCAGGACCCGCCATTGATAACTTTGGGCAGGCCTGGCATTATTCTTGGTTGGAACAGTAAAGGCAAACGCTTCCTGGTCTTCCTCTGCCAGAGGAATGGAAAAGAAGCAGTCCTTAAGATCAA
>NW_011117517.1:0-343 GCF_000146605.3 Meleagris gallopavo
CAACCCACGGTAACCTTTGTTTCCAGATCTTGAAATCAAGCCTCTCACATCATTACTCTGTCACAAGACAATGGCTCTAAATGTCATAGTTCTCCTTCTCCCATTCAATCAGCAGTCCAGGTCCAGGCTCTAGGGAGGAGAGGGAAGTGGGCCAGCTGAAGCAGGCTATGAGACAGAGCTTTTTCCCAGAGATAGCTGCACACCACCTGCTGATCAGGTGGCTTAATACTTCTAACATCACCTCAACAAGCCCTTATCCATTTAAGGTGAGCCTCAGCTGCTCACACATTACATTACATTAGGAAAAAAAAAAAAATCTTCCTGAAAGCTTCAAATCTTTCTG
>NW_011117518.1:0-340 GCF_000146605.3 Meleagris gallopavo
AAACAGTACTCCAGCACAAGCTTTATACAAGTAAAAAAAAAAAAAATGGGAATGAGATCACAGCTTCAGTTGGGAAAGTCTGTTTAGGTACTGGAAAAATATCAGCTCAGCCAATTTTTCTTCTTTGGGTTACTTTTCCTTTTAATTTCCACTGACAACTGTGATTAAATTAAACGTACCTCATAGTGTGTTTGCAACCCTAACTTCACACTGTTGTGCTCATACATGAGAGAATGGAACTGGATGTGACTGGGGGAGTTTGAAATAAAACTGCTTAAGTTACTTGTAAAACTGATAAGGAAACCTTTTCTATTCAGGCCAATCATTTTTAACCTGTCCG
>NW_011117519.1:0-428 GCF_000146605.3 Meleagris gallopavo
AGCACAGCAGGTAATTCTTAAGTCTGATGATTCTTTACAAATAACACATTGATCTTCCACATAATACACATCCTCAGTAGGTCTTCCCTAGCTAAAAACAAACAAACAAACAAACAAACAAACAAACAAACACAAAATCATAGAATCACCAAGGTTTGAAAAGATCTTCAAGATCATTCACTCCAATCGTCTACCTATTCCCAATACCTCCCACCAAACCATGTCCTTTAGTACAACATTTAAATGTTTCTTGAATGCCTCCAGGGATGGGATGGTGACTCCACCACCTCCCTCAGCAGCCCATTTTCCAGCACCTGACCACTCTTTCAGAGAAGTTTTTCCTAAACTTGAAGCTGAATCTCCCCTGGCACAACTTCTTCGTATTCTCCCCAAGTTGCCTATCACTTCTTCCACAGGAAGTAGGTTCT
>NW_011117520.1:0-384 GCF_000146605.3 Meleagris gallopavo
GAATTAACCTCTGCAACAATAATTTAGAGTGATCTGAAACACTGGCCAAAATAGTTTGAGACACAGCACAGCCACCTATACCCTAAAAGCAGGATGCCAGCAGGAATGAGAACATCCCCACATCCACCTTTTCTTCACATTATGCTGTTAAAGGATTGGACAGGAGTTCCTCTGTCATGTTTCCAGAGGTATACAGATCCAAGTAACACAAGGCATCCATTTTAGCAACTGCAGCACATGGCTGGAGAAGATATTGATCTTAGCTGGGCAGGCGTCAAAACACTCAGCAAAACCAAAGCCCTCACAAAGTATTTGGAAAGAGGGACAGGTAATCTAAGCACTAACATGATGCAAAATTAAGCAATAATTGATATCTCCAAAGCA
>NW_011117521.1:0-1990 GCF_000146605.3 Meleagris gallopavo
GGGGGCGGGGGTCCTGTGCCTCCCTGTGCCACCGTGTGTCACCGTGTGCCTCCATGTGCCACCATCTACCTTCATGTGCCACCATGTGCTTCCATGTCCACCATGTGCCTCCCTGTGCCACCATGTGCTTCCATGTCCACCATGTGCCTCCATGTGTCACCATGTGCCACCATAGGCCTTCATGTGCCTCCCTGTGCCTCCATGTGCCTCCATGTGTCACCGCGTGCCACTATGTGCCTCCATGTGTCACCGCGTGCCTCCATAGGCCACCATGTGCTTCCATGTGCCACCATGGGCCTCTATGTGCCACCATGGGCTTCCATGTGCCACCGTGTGCCACCATGGGCTTCCATGTGCCACCATGGGCTTCCCTGAGTCTCCATGGACCTCCCTGTGCCACCATGTACCTCCATGTGTCACCATGGACCTCCCTGTGCCACCATGGACCTCCATGTGTCACCATGGACCTCCATGTGCCACCGTGTGCCACCATGGGCTTCCATGGGTCTCCACAGGCCTCCATGTGCCACCATGTGCTTCCATGTGCCACCATGGGCCTCCGTGTGCCACACTGTGCCGTGCAACGCTGTGCTGTGTTGCAGTGTGCAGTGCCATGCAGTGCTGTGATGTGCATCGCTGTGCCGTGCTGTGCCATGCAGTGCAGTGCTGTGCTGCACTGTGCAACGCTGTGCCATGCAGTGCTGTGCAATGGTGTGCAATGCTGTGCCATGCAGTGCTGTGCTGCGCTGTGCAGTGCTGTGACATGCAACACCCTGCCATGCTGCGCTGTGCAATGCTGTGCTGTGCAATGCTGTGCCGTGCTGCTCTGTGCAACACTGTGCCGTGCAATGCTGTGGCATGCAGTGCTGTGCAATGCTGTGCCATGCAGTGCAGTGCCATGCTGCCCCGTGCAATGCAGTGCCATGCAGTGCTGTGCTGTGCCATGTAGTGCCATGCAATGCAGTGCCATGCAATGCAGTGCCATGCAGTGCCGTGCCATGCAGTGCCGTGCCATGCAGTGCTGTGCCATGCTGTGCCATGCAGTGCTGTGCCATGCAGTGCCAAGCACTGCTGTGCCATGCAGTGCTGTGCCATGCAGTGTCATGCAATGCTGTGCCATGCAGTGCTGTGCCATGCAGTGCTGTGCCATGCTGTGCCATGCAATGCTGTGCCATGCAGTGCTGTGCCGTGCAGTGCCGTGCCATGCTGTGCCATGCAGTGCTGTGCCATGCTGTGTCATGCAATGCTGTGCCGTGCAGTGCCGTGCCATGCTGTGCCGTGCAGTGCTGTGCCATGCAGTGCTGTGCCATGCTGTGCCATGCAGTGCTGTGCCATGCAGTGCTGTGCCATGCTGTGTCATGCAATGCTGTGCCGTGCAGTGCCGTGCCATGCTGTGCCGTGCAGTGCTGTGCCATTCAGTGCTGTCCCATGCAGTGCCATGCAGTGCTGTGCCATGCAATGCTGTGCCACGCAGTGCTGTGCCATTCAGTGCTGTGCCATGCAGTGCCGTGCAGTGCTGTGCCATGCAGTGCTGTGCCATGCAGTGCCATGCATTGCTGCCCTGTTCCTTGCCGTGCCCCACAGCAGCTCAGCACCCCCCGTTCCCACCTGCAGGAAGTGGGAAGGCGGGGACCCTGGGGTGGCCAACCAGAAGACCCCCACCTGCCTGCTGCTCACCCCCAGCGGCGCCTTCCACAGCTTCGGTTACGCCGCGCGCGACGCCTTCCACCGCCTGCAGCCCGAGCAGGCGCAGCAGTGGCTCTACTTCGAGAAGTTCAAGATGAAGATCCACGGCAGCAGCGTGAGAGCGGGGCCTGCTGTGCTGCCTGGAGGGCTGGGGGGAGAGAGAAGAGGGGAGGCAAAAAACCTGGGGGGCGCCGAGCTGCGGGGTGCAGACATGGGGGGCACAGAAATGGGGAGAACCGAGCTGGGGGCACAGAGATGGGGGGCACCGAGATACGGAGAGCCAACACGGGGGCCACAGCAGACG
>NW_011117522.1:0-400 GCF_000146605.3 Meleagris gallopavo
ACAGCAACCTGAAGAGAATTTTGACCACGCACCACATGATGAAGAGCTTCTTCACAGCTATGGGGAAGAATGGGTTCACAGTGCTTAGAACAATTTTCTCCCCCCAAACTAGCTGATGAGATTTTTCATCTCAGAGATCTCAATGAACATAACAGTTTTCATTTTTCAGCAGTGTATCAATTCAGAACCTGTATCAGACAATAATATACTGAATAACAAGTAACTGACACAATTGTTCTGTCCAGTTCCAAATGCTTATGGATATTTATTTCTCTGCTTTTAGCAATGCTTTTAGCAAGTAAGAATGGACCTCCACATGCAAAAACTGCGTTGAAGGTCTAGGACAGGAAACAGACCACCACAAAATGGAAAAGTATTAAATAAAGCCAGGCAGAATGAC
>NW_011117523.1:0-693 GCF_000146605.3 Meleagris gallopavo
ACCTCTCTGGAATAACAGTGGGCCAGTTTTCCTGTCAGCTGTAGGTGTTTTTTTTCCATGGAAAATGAGGACCTAGATAAGGAGGAACCTCTAGAAGCAAGGTGGTTGAGCTGTTCCAGCCTCACAAGGTGAACTCTCAGTGCCTTAGTTGTAGAGCTGCCCTACATGTGGTCGGAGTGCAGCTGAGCTTTCACTGCTGCTCAGCTGCTGCGTCCTGAGGCGTGGTGCTTTGATACTGTGGCAGAGGTGCTTCCCTATGGCAGCATTTAAATGTTTGGCACTTTTAATCTTTACCATCTCCTTTGCTTTTTGTGCACATATATTACATCAAACAGGCTGGGATGATATGAAATTAAGGGAGATAATGCAAGAGTAAGTCAGTCTAGTTACTCTCTTCTAATCAGCCAGGAAAGAAGGGCTACAAAGAGATCATTTTGCACCTTAATGTGCGTTCCTAGTTCGTTGAGCTATGCTTTCATACTCATACATCAGAAGTGCCCAAACCGTGGGATTTGTGTGCCTTCTTCCTGCTGCAGGATGGGGTGACATAACTGAAACCTGGGGTGAAATGTATTCCTTTTGTTTGGCTACAAGTTTTGAGACTCAAGGGCAGCTTCTTATCTGCTTTGCCTTCACTGCCGAGTTGCAGCGTTCAGTTATCCAGTTTGGCTGTTTGAATCCCTTTAGGTTGCC
>NW_011117524.1:0-481 GCF_000146605.3 Meleagris gallopavo
ACTGGGAACAAGTGATCAAGGATGTAAAGATGGGTAAAAACTGAAACTGGGAAAAGTGCTATCAGAAGAACAAGATACTGTAGAGGCTCAGGAGACACAGATTCTCCTGAAGTCTATTTCATTTGTAATAGGAGCCTGGGAGCCAGAGCTGATCAATGAGTAAGCTATTGGAACCTACCTATGACACTCAATGCCAGCCTATGCCTCCTCCAGCACCTGCTCGGATTAGATGACAGTCTGATTCTTACATGCTGATTGTGACTACTAA
This sequence comes from Meleagris gallopavo, assembly GCF_000146605.3. Taxonomy (NCBI): domain Eukaryota; kingdom Metazoa; phylum Chordata; class Aves; order Galliformes; family Phasianidae; genus Meleagris; species Meleagris gallopavo. Next base: position 269 of record NW_011117524.1, read on the forward strand.
TTCTTACATATCCAAGTAGCAAAGCCCATACTGTGCATCCAGAGGCCTGCTGGTAAAAGAAGTGATGAAACAGCACATGCAGATTTTTCCTAGCTAATGTTTTTTATGAATCTAGAAAAAAAAAGGTTTCAAAAAAATTTGAAAATGCATGATGAGATCCCTGTTTTGATGCAAAGGTGTTAATACATTCAAGGAAAGCTGTATCACCTCTTT
>NW_011117525.1:0-595 GCF_000146605.3 Meleagris gallopavo
CCTGAGCATGGGAGCGTTCTGACTGGTGATGTGATAAAGAAGTTATGCCCCCTTGGAAGTGGTTCACGGAGCTCTTCCCACAGGCCCAGGGATCCCGCTGGCGAGAGGTAAGCGGTGTCCTTGTGCAGGGTGAGCAGGTGGCAGGGGACACAACTTCTGTTTGTTTGAGGGTGACGGTGTATGTGGATTTGAGCCCTGAAGGTGTGTGACAGGTGGAGGGGTGTTGCCTGCAGGGCTCTGGCAACTGTTTTCTGTGGGAGCTTGGGGTCAGGGAGTTTGGTTTTTTTTTTTGTGGCAGAGTGTTGTGCTGTTGGTTGGTGCTATGTAGCAGTGCCAGGGTGTTTTTCTTCCCTCAGGTCCTGGTGCAGCTGGTGTCTGGAGAGGAAGGTTGTTGCCCTAGGCTGGTAGCTGTGCTGCGTTGGAGGAGACTGGCCAGGTAGAGAGTGGTGGTGGGTGTGTGTTGGTCCTGGTGCCCCTGCTGGGGTGGGTGTTGGGGGTGTGCTAGTGGTTTTTAGTGTTGTGAGGGGGGAAGGCCACAGGCCCATGCACCCAGTTGGTGTGTGGGCTGTGGCCTTCCCCCCTTGGGCAGGGGCTG
>NW_011117526.1:0-328 GCF_000146605.3 Meleagris gallopavo
AAAGGGATAAAAAATGAAAGAAAAAGGGAAAAAAAAAAATCAAAATCACACGTAATACTTAATTACCACTTTACTGTCTTTCCTTAAATAAGAATCATCCATTTTCATTTTCTATACTGGCATTATCTGAATACATATGATAAACAGGAAAAGGACACTAGTATTTCAAAACAGTGTCTAGTTTCTAAAAAGTCCTACTTTGTGGAGTTTTTTGGTGTGGGTTTTTTTTTTTTTGTGATTCCAGTTCAGATGGTCTCATAATATTGTCTCACTCCAATTTATAGGAGGGAGAGGAGGTTCTTTGATATGTGTATACCCGGTGTGAGAT
>NW_011117527.1:0-527 GCF_000146605.3 Meleagris gallopavo
ATACTTGTATGAGAGAAATGACCTTTTAAAACATATACGCAAAGCAAAACTGTATTATATGCAATCCCAAATACGAAGCTGAGATTTTAAAAATTGCTGCATTTCATTTGTAGAGAATCTGTGCTTCTGCATGCTATGGGCCCACCACGCTTTTTCTGTTGGCAAGAACAGTGAAATATCTGCATTGCACAGGCTTCCCATTTGTTCTGTTCAGGTCTATTTTACAGCTTCAAGCAATTCTGCCTCTGGATGGTTGTGCAGTGTCCTACACTGCAAGAACGTGCTTGATAGGACAGTTTGCTGGATTCTGTATAGTGCGGTTCCGTTGTGTTACTTACTGTAAAAAGTAGAAATTGCTTATCCTATAATAATGTCTGGAAACAAATCAGTTACTTCAGTGCCGTTTCTAAAATAAAGGTGAAATTTTGATGTCCTTATGTGTGTTTTTTTTTTTAGTTCAATATGTAGTAAAAGAGAAGGGAAAGTCTTGGCGCATACTCAATGATTTATATTTTATGCAATATTCA
>NW_011117528.1:0-488 GCF_000146605.3 Meleagris gallopavo
ATCAGTTTATTTTCCTTGTTTTGGTAAAATGGTGTGTGTTGATACTTACATGTCATTTCTGAATTTGTGTGGGCTGTGAGACACAGCCCTGGAAGCTGGAGCTGTGGCATCCAGACTCAGCGTCAGGAGGACATTTTCAGAGATTTTTTTTCTCTGGATTTCAGAAACAGCATATCAGATGGTTGGTTGTTCTGTGTGCCCTTTGCTGGGGATCACATTATTTTCCCTCTTTTTTTCCTTTTAATTTACAGGATGGGGCATTTGGTCCCCGTGAGTGCAGGCTGAATGCTGGGTGGCATGCTGGTTGTGTAGCTGTTCATCCCCTGTCCTAACGCGAAAGATGCACTCTTTGCCTTCTGTTTTCTTTCGTTCAAGCTTCGTCATCCTAACCTGCATGGCCTACAGCCATCTGCTGCATTTGGTCATCCGTGGGATCATGCACCTCTCTGGAATAACAGTGGGCCAGTTTTCCTGTCAGCTGTAGGTGT
>NW_011117529.1:0-477 GCF_000146605.3 Meleagris gallopavo
AAAACCACCTTTCTGTTTTGGTCTCAGTTATTTTCCTCAAGATATTGTTGATATCATTTGCTATGAACAAGCAAAGGCTAGAAGCTGCTGCATTAAGGGCTGTGTTGAAGCTGATTGGAGTTCATGTCAGTCAGCAGCTAATGAACAGGACTTCTGCCTCTGGAGAATTCAGATGGGAAGTTTCAGAGAGAAACTGCTTCCTTACTGACTCTGGTTTTAGAAGCATCTTTTGGCTGTTACACAGTTTTCTCCTGAGTCAAGAGATGGAAGCTCTTTTAGAAGTAACTAAGCAGCTTGCTTAAGGTTAGAAGTGAAGCTCAGAAAAAGGGGAAAAATTGTACATTGGCAACCATGTGACCCCTTACTAGAATGGAACACCTAGTAGAGAATACAGACTGGTGATTACAGAAGCAAGAACAAAAGGAGAAAAAAATTGTTACCTGGCAGGAAAGGCTCAGGAATGGCTGCAAGAGTTTG
>NW_011117530.1:0-322 GCF_000146605.3 Meleagris gallopavo
AAAAAAGGAAATATTTGACTTGGGTTTTTTTAAAAGCTTGCTCTTAAGCTTGCTTCATTGCAAGACTAAATGGACTGATTATGATTTGCTTGTGATAAATGATAGAAGTGTTCAGGTTTCTTTCTCTTGCTGTATGTTCTTAATGTCTGTGGAAATTACTGATATTAAGATATTTGAAAACGAGGCCAAAAGGCAATGTTGTGCAACGTTGTTTGTGAACTAATTTGCAGACAGATGTAAAATTCAGTTCAGAACCAGAACTCACTGAGACGCATCATCTTCTCCTAGCATCTTTGTAGGAAGAAAGTTTTATTTGCTACAA
>NW_011117531.1:0-470 GCF_000146605.3 Meleagris gallopavo
CATAGATCCACCCCATAGATCCGTGCTGCCCCATAGATCCGTGCCCCACAGCTCTCCCTACCCTATAGCTACAGCCGGCCCGACAGCTCTGCCCCATAGATCCGTGCTGCCCCACAGATGTTCCCTATAGCTCTCTCTGCCTCATAGATCTCTCCCTGCCCCATAGCTCTGCCCCATAGATCTGTGCTGCCCCATAGATCTGCCACACCGCTCTGCCCCACAGCTCTCCCTGCCCCATAGATCCGTGCTGCCCCATAGATTTCTGCCCCATAGCTCTCCCTGCCCTATACCTGCATCTGGACCCACAGCTCTGCCCCATAGATCTGTGCTGCCCCATAGATTTCTGCCGCACAGCTCTCCCTACCCTATAGCTACAGCTGGACCCACAGCTCTGCCCCATAGATCCGTGCCCCATAGCTCTATCAGCCCTATAGGTACAGCCGGACCCACAGCTCTGCCCCATAGATCCT
>NW_011117532.1:0-2099 GCF_000146605.3 Meleagris gallopavo
CAGCCATCTCTTTCAGAACCCTAGGATGGATATCATCCCGGCCCCATGGACTTATATGCATTCAGTTTCATGAGGAGGTCTTGGACTTGTTCCACCATTACAGTGGGATGGAAACCACTCCCCACACCCTCACCTAGAGGCTCGGGGTCCTGGCAGACACGGGAAGCCTGACTACCCGTGAAGACTGAGGCAAAGCACTCACTGAGTACCTCAGCTTTTTCTATGTCTGAGGAAGCCAGCTCCCCATTACTTTTCATCAGAGGGGGAACACTCCCCTTGGCCTGTCTTTTCCTGTCTATGTACCTATAGAACCCCTTCTTGTTATCTTTCACATCCCTCGCCAGGTTCAGCTCCATCTGCACCTTGGCTTTCCTAATCTTATCTTTACACACACAGACAACAGCCCTGTATTCCTCCCAGGCTACACAACCCTGCTTCCACTATCTGTACATTTCCCTCTTTTCTCTCAGTTCAAACTGCAGGTCCTTGCATAGCCACGACGGACGCCTGCCTCCCCTGCTCGACTCCTTCTGCTGGGAGATGGAGAACCGTTGTGCTCTCAGAAGGGTGTCCTTTAAGAACTGCCAGCTTTGTTCTGTGCCCATGCCCTTAAGAAAAGTTTCTCAGGGGATCCCACTCAGCAGCTCCTTGAGCAGCCAGAAGTTTGCTCTCCTATAGCACAGGGTCCTAGCTCTGCTTTTTGCCAGGCCTGCATTCTTCAAGTTCACAAACTCCACCAAGGCACGGTCACGTACAGCCCAGGCTGCCTCCAATCTTAACCTCTCTAATGCTCTCCTCTGCATTAGTGAGCACCAGATCCAATAAGGCTTCACCTGGGGTTGGTCCATCTACTACCTGGACTAGGAATTTGTCCTCAACAGATTCCAGGAATCTCCTGGATTGTCTGCCACCCACCACACCGCAATCCCAGCAGATATCCGGGTGGTTGAAATCCCCCATCAGGACAAGAGCCCGCGAGCACGACACCTCCTGCAGCTGAAGCAAGAAGGCTGTGTCAACAGTCTCCTCCTGATCAGGTGGCCTGTAGCAGACCCCAACCACTACATGCCCTTTGCTGGACCAATCTTTGATTTTTACCCACAAGCTCTTGACCTGATTGTGGTTGTTCCTCAGATACAGCTCTTCGCTATCTATCCACTTCCTAACATAGAGGGCAACTCCACCACCCCTCCTACACTGTCTATCCCTTCTGAAAAGCCTGTAGTCCTCAATCAGGGTATTCCAATCATGGGATTCATCCCACCATGTTTCCGTGTTAGCAATTAGGTCATACTTTCCCAATTGTGCCACGGTTTCTAACTCCTCCTGTTTATTTCCCATGCTGCGTGCATTGGTATAGAGGCACTTCAGCTTAGCTACTGTCCTCGTTGCCTTCTCAGAGGAGCCCTCCCTAGTACCTCCAGAACAAGTCTGGGGCTTTCCCTTACCACCTCCCAAGGTGACAGCGTTCCCACACACTTTTCTGTCATCTAGTACACCTCCTTCCCCCATCATATCTAGTTTAAAGCCCTGCTAACCAGCCCAGCCACCTTGTTCCCAAGAATATTTGTAGCCTTTCTAGTCAGTTGGCTTCCATCTGCCGTCAGCATTCCCCCTTTCTCAAGGCTGCGTCCCAAACCATAGTACCCAAAGCCCTGAGTACGACACCATTCGCAAAGCCATTCATTCAGCGTGTCCACCCTCCTCCTTTTGTGCGGATTCTAGTCACCAACTGAGAGGATAGAGGTGAACACAACTTGCGCTCTTGATCCCTTCAGAAGTCTTCCCAGAGCCCTGAAGTCCCTTTTCATCACCCAAGAACTTCTTTTGCCTACCTCTTCATTTCCAATGTGGAAAACCAGTAATGGATAATAATCGGAGGGCTTAATGAGGCGAGTGATGTTCCTGACAACATCTCTCACCCGGGCACCAGGCAGGCAGCACACCTCCCTGTGGGACATATCCAAGCGGCATATCGGGCCCTCGGTTCCTCTCAGAACAGAGTCCCCTATGACAACAGAACAGTCCTTTTTTTCCTGACTGACGTTGTAGCAAATGGGGAGCAGACTGACTAGCCTTGGGCAACCTCTCCTGCACGG
>NW_011117533.1:0-591 GCF_000146605.3 Meleagris gallopavo
ACAACTTGTTTCACAGGATTCAATTACCTTTGTGCCACTCTGGACAACAGGTTCTATTACTGATGTAGAGCTCAAATGGAACAGCTAGAGGAAATGAATTGAGCAACACATTTTACTTAAGCCCTTTTCTCTTTTCCCATTGTTTTCATATCCATTTTTCCAAACGAGGCACTCCAATTTGTGGGAGAATAATTTTACAGAAAAAGCTCTCTTCCCACTTGTCTTGCTTCTTGTATTTTGCTCTGATCCTTTTTTTCAGTCAAGAATTAGTAGGAGGAACGAGACAAAAAATATTTCGAATACCTTGACTGCTTCAAGATTCAACCATTTCCATTTTATTAAAAACTCTGAATTGTTGGGCAGAAGAATGGTTTGTTCTATGCTTTTCTAGTGAGATACCTAGCTAGCAGACATTTGGGTCTTGCCTGCTGCAGAGAGCTGTCTAATCCAGCTACCCATACCATCTCATGCTGCTTTATAAGAATCAATTGAAAAACAAATCATGTAAAAAGTTCTACGACAGAATGAATCAGAAAAGCTACAACTGATTTGTCAGGCAGGGTAGCACTCTGTGGCACCATCTTCTTTGCC
>NW_011117534.1:0-311 GCF_000146605.3 Meleagris gallopavo
ACCTAACCTACGTACTCCATTTCTCATACTCAGATATCTGATAATTAGAATGAAGAGTTCTGTGCAGCTTAGGGAGAAAAGCAAAGGAAAAGCCCGCCAGAAATCCTTTTGGGCATTCTGGGAGTTACAAAAATATTCTGTCATTTTAATTGGATAATTCCAATCTATCATGGATCAGACAGTGATTTGATTATTTTGGGAACTAAACATTGAAGTATAGTTCATTGGGAATAGAAGTCCTTGTCTGCAGATCTGGACACCTGGGTGTAAATACCCTTCTCATATTAAAGCCTTTAGTTCTACTGTTTGCT
>NW_011117535.1:0-422 GCF_000146605.3 Meleagris gallopavo
ATTTCTCAGCTGTGCCACAACAGCAAGCGAGCAGCAGGGCAACCTGAGCTCCCAAAAGTCATTGAGAGCAACCAACGTGACCAATCCCATTTTGTACCAGAGGTTGATGGGACAAAGCCCTTGGGCAAGATCCTGGGTTGTGGTCCACATGGTGTTATGGGTTGATGTGGTCCCTGTGGTCCACATGGTGTCATGGGTTGACATGTCATGATTAACCTTCCATGCTGACGTGATGTTGAATTTCACCCCGCCGCCAAGCGCAGCAGGAGCTGCCATCCCGCCCCAATGGGTCAGCGCCCACTGCCCCAGCGCTTGCCCGCGATGCGTTGCACAGCAAGATGGAGCAGCTGGAGGAGCAGCTCCTGGCCAAGATCCTCGCCCTGCAGAAGGAGAGGCACGCCGCCAACACGGACCGCAGCCAG
>NW_011117536.1:0-1052 GCF_000146605.3 Meleagris gallopavo
ACTATCTGCTGCTTAGAGCTGTGATGATTAATTCTCCTTTTCAAGGCAATACTTTTTAATTCTAAAATCAAATGAAGGAAAGCCATTACAACCAAATTATGCATTCTTGCTATTTAATTGTGTGAGATCTGCAAAACACTCGATGTTATTGCTGAAATTAATTAAAATGGCAAAGACAAAGGTGTGGTGCTCCTTGTAGCTAGCATACATGATTGTAGCATTTCCCATTTGAAACAGGAATCTATAAGAGAAGCAAAAAAATATCTGCATTTCTCTAGATACTGTATACTTACTGGAATACATTATTTTGCATTATGTTCCCTGTTGTACCACCACAACATACATAAAAGACCAATGCATGAAAGTATGAATTACAATGTATGAATAAATCCAAGAGTTTCTCCAAAAGTAAATCCTATTTTATTATGCTGGACCATGACATCAGAGGAGGATGTTGTTAGCATGGCAGTAGAGGTTGAACCTTCCCACCAATATTCCTTTCCATATTGCCGGATGACAAATGGCAGCAGAGAGGCAGTCTGACAAATTGACGTGGAAGTTTCAGAAATTAAGGTGTTGGTCAGGTTAGATATTTTCAGCTTAAAATGAAGTGTACGTACTTGCCAAGTGAAATGACAAGATCTGTTTTCTTGCAAGTGCGTGAAGGTAATTCATTTTCTGTAGAACTGCACTATAGATGTCTTAAGCTACAGGATACAAAATCGTATAGTTTATGTTCCATATTCCTTATATGTTAACTACTCAGACTTTACACTGAAAATACCATCAGCCACAGGGGACACATGCTTGAATACCAAATCCCACATGAATGGTGTATGAGATTCCTCATTTCACCTAATTATGGGCCATAGCATTATGGACAATGTTTTTCTAGATATTTTGATTTCCCATAGAAGCTGTAGCTACAGCTGCTCAATTCCAAGGACATTTTTTCCTCATAGAAATTGCCCTACTGATGCCAGTGGCAATACCTTGGTGTACGCTGCAGGATTAACCATGAATGTCACCAGGAAGACAGTGTATCATCATAT
>NW_011117537.1:0-819 GCF_000146605.3 Meleagris gallopavo
GTTCTCATTGGGATCCCATTGAGTCCCCATTTGGTTCCCATTAGGATTCGTTTTGGGGCCCCATTGAGTTCCTATTGGGATCCCATTTGGTTCTTATAGGGATCCTACTGAGTTTCCACTGAGATCCCATTCAGTTCCCATTGGGTTCCATCGGGATCCCATTGAGTTCCCATTTGGTTCCCATTAGGATTCGTTTTGGGGCCCCACTGAGATCCTATTGGGATTTCATCGAGTTCCCATTCAGTTCCCATTGGGTTCTCATCGGGATCCCATTGAGTTCACATTGAGATCCCATTAGGATTTGTTTTGGGGCCCCATTGAGTTCTTACTGGGATCCCATTCAGTTCTTACTGGGATCCCATTGAGTTCTTACTGGGATCCCATTGAGTTTTGACTGGGATCCCATTGAGTCCCCATTGGGATCCCATGGAGTTCCCTAAGAGGTGACATGGTGACACTATGGGGTGACAGGGTGACCCTGGGGGGGACATGGTGACAATGGGAGGGGACAAGGTGACACTGTGGGGTGACATGGTGACATTATGGGGTGACAGGGTGACACTGTGCGGTGTCATGGTGACATTTTGGGGTGACAGGGTGACACTGTGGGGTGACAGGGTGACATTTTGGGGTGACGGTGACATTTTGGGGTGACACAGTGACACTGTGGGGTGACATGGTGACATTTTGGGGTGACAGGGTGACATTTTGAGGTGACAGGGTGACAATGGGAAGCGACAGGGTGACACAGTGGGGTGACAATGCGACAGCAGGAGAGGTGACACAAGGAGACGGGGGGACAGAGGGGACGCAGGAGGT
>NW_011117538.1:0-724 GCF_000146605.3 Meleagris gallopavo
CGATGCACACACGGAATGCACACGTGATGCACGTGTGTAATACCTGCAGAGTGCACACGCAATGCTCACACACTGCACACGCGATGCACACGTGATTCACACACACTGCACACGCATTGGACACGCAACACGCAGTGCGCACGCGCAATGCACACGCAATGCACGTATGGTGCGAATGCCTTGCACACGTGACGTTTGCACGCTGCACACGGAGTGCGCATGAAATGCACATGGGATGCACGTCTGATGCGCACGCAACGCACACGCAATGCACACAGAATGTACACGTGCGATGCACGCACAAGGCACACACGGAATGCACGCGTGTCGCACACGCAGTGCGCATGGAATGCACACATGTAGTGCACGCGCGATGCACACACGGAATGCACACGTGATGCACATGCAAAGCACACGTGATGCACGTGTGGAATACACGCACAGTGCACACGCAATGCTCACACACTGCACACGCGATGCACACGTGACTGCACACGCAATGCACACATATTGCACACGCAGTGTACACAGAATGTACACGTGTAATGCATGCACAAGGCACACATGGAATGCACGCATGTCGCACACGCAATGCGCATGGAATGCACACATGTAGTGCACGCGCGATGCACACACGGAATGCACACGTGATGCACGTGTGTAATACCCACACAGTGCACACGCAATGCTCACGCACTGCACACGCGATGCACACGTGACTGCA
>NW_011117539.1:0-365 GCF_000146605.3 Meleagris gallopavo
AGCAGGGGATTCAAGCAGAGCTGGGTGCTTGCAGTCCCCTCGGTTGTTTCAGGACCCCAGATGTGCTGAAGGAGCCCCAGGTTCTGGGCAGGGGTGGCCAGTCCCCATGGTGGGCCTGTCCATGCTGAACAGTCCAGCTGCTGGCTGTGGGGTGGCCCAGCCTAAACCCAGTCCCACGGAGATCAGATTCCCCTGTGTAATGCTTACAGGGCTCAGTTCAGATGATATGAAATACATATGTGGCAAATACACTCCTCACGTCATATCTACTGTAGGGGAGTGCTGAGCACCAGATAACAACTTTGCTGTCTGCAGCCAGTTTATTTGTGGAGGTCTGGGAGCTTGCTGCTGCTGTCTGAAAACTC
>NW_011117540.1:0-514 GCF_000146605.3 Meleagris gallopavo
TTCTGGTCACTCAATCTAACATCCTGTGGTCTTATGCTATGCAGTGGAGGAAAAACTGGTTCTGTCAGTAACCACTGGAAGGAGAAATGCCATTTTCAATAATCCCTCACCTCTACTGATAGAAATCAGCATCTGGAAAATTAAATATATTTGCTTACAGAAATCTTTGTGCCTGCATCCAACAAGATGAAGGCTGGGGAACAAAGCTCTGAGAAGTAAAATAAATAAATAAAAACAAACAAACAAAAAAAACCCCCAAGGAAATAAAACAGCCAGCCTTTCATATCAAATGGTATTGAGAATCAGGTATAACGTGGACTCCCGTGTCTTTTTCTCTCCTCCCAGAGCCCACAAGCCACCAACTCCCCAGCACAGCACTGCAGGAAGTCAGCAAACAGGCCAGTGGGGGTGTTTGTGACAGCTAGAAAATGGTGCAATGTGGTGTGGTGTTGTTCTCTTACATCACTGCTTGCCCTTCTCTCTATCTGCATGCTCAGGATCTGTTTTGTGTTGG
>NW_011117541.1:0-532 GCF_000146605.3 Meleagris gallopavo
TGGCAACAGGACATTATAAATAGAGCATGTAAAAGAGCCTTCTGTGACAGGGAGAACTGTTACAGACTCCCTTATTAGACAGGTTGGCTTAAGCATTCAATCTGTCACCTTCCTCAGTTGGTCAAATGCTTTGTCCCATTGTAAAGATAACCGAGTTTGTTTGGCTTGGTTTGGCCACCTCTGGTTTAATATAAAAAAAGGTGATTTATCAGAGCACTACTTTAAAAAGCAAACCAAGCAACAGCACAAAGGTGTTCAAACTTTTTCAGTTTCCCAGAAGGGATGCCAGCTCCGATTCAAAAGCTTCACACACATTGAAATACGATTTAAACAATCTAGGATGCCTGGAAATAAATTTGTTTGTAGCAAATAAAACTTTCTTCCTACAAAGATGCTAGGAGAAGATGATGCGTCTCAGTGAGTTCTGGTTCTGAACTGAATCTTACATCTGTCTGCAAATCAGTTCACAAACAACGTTGCACAGCATTGCCTTTTGGCCTCGTTTTCAAATATCTTAATATCAGTAATTTCC
>NW_011117542.1:0-729 GCF_000146605.3 Meleagris gallopavo
AGGAGCCAAAAAGCCGGGGTCACGGTCGTCGAGGGTCAATGGGAAAAAGTAACGGGTTGGGGTGATGGGGTGATGGAATTGAATGGGAATCAGTGGGGAAAAAGCTGTGGGGGTGGGGTTATTGGGCCAGAGGTCACGGGGTCAAAGGTCAGAGGCCACAGGGGTCAAAAAAAGCCGGGGTCACGGAGATCAAGAATCCATGGGAAAAAGTAACACGGAGGGTCACAAGGAATCAGGAAGGGTCACAAGGGATCACGAAGGGTCACAAGGGGTCATAGGGTCAGAAAGGGTCAGAAAAGGTCACAGGTCAGGAAAGGTTACATGAGGTCATAGGGTCAGGAAAAGTCATGGGGTCACAGGAGGTCATGGGGTCAGGAAGGGTCACAAGGGGTCAGGAAAGGTCACATGAAGTCATAGGGTCAGGAGAAGTCACGGGGTCACAGGAGGTCACGGGGTCAGGAAAGGTCACAAGGGCTCAGTAAGAGTCACAAAAGGTCATAGGGTCAGGACAAGTCACGGGGTCACAGGAGGTCACGGGGGCAGGGAGGGTCACAAGGGGACAGGAAGGGTCACAAAAGGTCATAGGGTCAGGACAAATCACGGGATCACAGGAGGTCACGGGGTCAGGGAGAGTCACAAGGGGACAGGAAGAGTCACAAGAGGTCACAGGGTCAGGAAAAGTCACGGGGTCACAGGAGGTCACGGGGTCAGGAAGGGTCACAAGGGGTC
>NW_011117543.1:0-321 GCF_000146605.3 Meleagris gallopavo
AGAGGGAAGGAGGAAATCTCACCCACGGACCTTGATTGCTTTTTGTAGTGCATAAAAAGAAAGAAAAATGAAAGTTTTAGGTATGAGAGCAGGGGAATGCTCTGTAGCACAGCTCTCATGTCTGCTGCTAACAGCCCAGCATGTGTCTTCAGTTCAAGGAAACTGGCAGAGCCAAGAGTGCTGTGCCCCACCAGCTGCTGCTGTGCCCAGAGCTGCAGTCCCGGGGCTCAGCTGCGAACCACAGACCTGCACAATCATCAGATCATCTCAACTGAAACAGATATTCCAGATTATCACGTCCAACCATCACGCTGCCCTACC
>NW_011117544.1:0-392 GCF_000146605.3 Meleagris gallopavo
TAGAGTGAGAAGGGAACATGTAAGGCACAGCAACAGTATCAGAATTTGCTAGCATCTGGAAGGCTCAAGGTGATCAGGAGGAAATGAACAAAATTAACCATCTGGTTTTCACCTACCTTCTAACTTTGGTTCATTTGAGACTAGGAAGTTTTATTTTGGTTTTGTTTTCTTTTCCAGTTATGCTTCTTCTAACCTTGGTTCCTTTGGAACCAGGAAGTTCTCTCTTGTTTTCCAGATGCTAGCAAATTCTGATACTGTTGCTGTGCCTTACATGTTCCCTTCTCACTCTACTCCTTTCTTTGGAATCCCTGTGGTATCATTTGTGTTTTGGAAAGGAATCTTCTTCCTTTTTTGTAATTGCTTATGATGACCTTATCACAGTCACTGGCTGG
>NW_011117545.1:0-357 GCF_000146605.3 Meleagris gallopavo
GGCCATCAGAAGTGTTGGCTGTTTTTCGTGCTGCAGGTGTTGCTGTGCGGTACTATGACTCGTGCATTAGAACATTTGCAACAGCTTTGTTATGGGTGAGCTTAAAAATTATTGTGTGACAAGGATGACAAGTGAAAGAATATAATGAAAGGAATAGTGAAAATTACTAGTGTAGCTGATTATTTTTAATTTGTATCTTGTATCTAAAAATGGACTTGCCATAGCATGAAGGTGAAGAGTGGAATAGGACCTGCTCCTGGTTCTGCCATGCTGGTTGAGATCATTGCTATAGTTTCCTCAACTGGCATGGAAATCCCATTACTTCTCTCTTGACTTTGAGTCTTGCTTAATTCAATA
>NW_011117546.1:0-675 GCF_000146605.3 Meleagris gallopavo
CGTGGTGGGGATGTGGTTATGGATGAGGTCCTCCGTGCTGTGATTTGGACCTATCTCAAGATGTCATAAATTAGAGACAACACCCGCAGTCAGGCAAGTTCAGCCCAGTTGGGGTTGGGTTTATTTATTGGAGAGAAAAAGCGGGGAGCACTTTCCTGGGATGGACGAGAAGAGTGTGAGTGGCTCCAACTCCAAGAAACACTTGGAATCATAGAATCAGAGTCGTTCAGGTTGGGAAAGACCTCCAAGATCACCAAGCCCAACCCCAACACATCTCACCATTCCCAATACTGCGTCCCTCAGGGTCACATCTCCATGGTTCTGGGACACCTCCAGGGACAACTCCCACCACCCCCCTGGGCAGCCTGTGCTGGTGCCCAACCACTCTCCGGGAGAAGAAATTTAGGGATCCTCTTGAAGTTCTTGGAGGTCTTTTCCAGTCTTAATGATACTGCGATTCTAAGGGCATGAAACCAAGTTCCAACCCTGTATCATCATGCGTTTATTCCCACCAGCCCCACTGAGCAGAAACCAGGTTCCCACAGCTCCCGCTCAGTTTCCCGTTGGCTGTAGTTCAGTTCCTGCATAGGAAGGGATGATCCTCTGTGATCTCTCCTCTCCCTGACACCTCGTAAATCCAGTGCCTGCTCCAGAGGCTTCTTGCAGGGTGTTGGG
>NW_011117547.1:0-538 GCF_000146605.3 Meleagris gallopavo
CAGCCAGTGAGACATATGTGCTACCTACAGCAAAGGCTGTTCCATAGCTCTCACAGAAACACTTCAAACAGGTCCAAAACATTGGCACTTGCAGTAGTTCCTCTTGCTCAGGAAGATTACCTAACTACAAGGAGACAGAAAGAGGCAGTGGATTAAAGAGGCCTGCAGGGAATTCCTGATTCCCATGCAACTTCATACAGAGGAATTTTTAACAATGGAGGCAAATAACTGTTAGAAAGTACTTTGTTATGTAAAAAAATGAAAACCAAATTGAAGTATCTTCTTCCTGAAGCGATCGGGATTTTTCAGATTTCTCTTATGAACTGAATACAAGGCGTGCAGCCTGCCCAGCAGCATCCTGAGCCTGAAATACCTTAATCTCTCTAGTGCTGAGTGCAATCTGTGGTACCAGCTATGCTGGGGAAGGTAAGAAATCTTCCATAAAAGATTCCCAATGTCAATTAAAAATTCTGCATTTGCTTCTTAGTTTATCTGAAACTGAAGAAGGGAGCTCTCTCTTGCAGTCAAAACATGTCAT
>NW_011117548.1:0-459 GCF_000146605.3 Meleagris gallopavo
GAACATTGCCCTTCACTTTTAGTGAGGCTGGGTGGTAAGCCAACAGATTTTGAAAATTAAAAACAGAAATTGCTTCCACGTGCAATAGCAATGAACAGTTGGAGATAATGATACTGGTCTCAAAAAGACTCTCAGATCAACACAACTTAGTGAAAAAACAGACCTATGCACACACACAGCAGCATCAAAGCAGAATTAGCTGGTTGCCATTGCATGCCAGTAAAATATATGTACTGATGGGGAGATGGGTTGTCGGCTTTCAGCTTAAGAGTCTAAGATTTAGAGATTTTCAGACGGTATTCTTATGCCTTGTTTTATCCAAGTGCTACTCAAGTAAGTTGAAGTACTTTTAATGAGTACATTATATTAAACATAAAGTAGCAACTAGATCATTCCCGTTGTAAGTTACACAATCACAAGGAACAAACAATTTGAGTGTATCCTTGAAGTATCTTCCCA
>NW_011117549.1:0-585 GCF_000146605.3 Meleagris gallopavo
GTTGCACAGCGCGCATCTGTGTTCGGTTTTATTTAAAATAAACTTCGCGTGGTACAACGCTGTGCGCCCGCATATCGTTACGGGGCCGCACCGCGCTACCAGCGTTCCGCAGCACCGCCCGCTGCGGGAGACGGGGCGGAAATGGGGCAGGGCTAAAGAAGCCGAGGCGGAAGTGGGGGGGGTGCTATACGGAGCGGAGACTATGAGCGGGAAATGGCCGTTAGTGGGTGGGGACATGCAGATCAAGATGCGCACGGCATGACGGGAGCGCAATAAGCCAGGAACGGAACGCTCGTGGAGCCCCGTGGAACTTGCGTGGGCCTCAGCGCGGGCTTGGAGAGGAGCGCGGCTGTTGGGCGCGAAGCGGGAGTGCGGAGAGTGGTTGGGAGGCCGGTCGCCGCGCGGTGCGGGCTGGTGGCGGGGGCGTGGGGAGCGGGTCGGCGGGAGCAGAAAGCATACTTACCTGGCAGGGGAGACACCATGATCAGGCAGGTGGTTTTCCCAGGGCGAGGCTCATCCCCTGCACTCCGGGTGTGCTGACCCCTGCGATTTCCCCAAATGCGGGAAACTCGACTGCATAATTTG
>NW_011117550.1:0-303 GCF_000146605.3 Meleagris gallopavo
GGCCGTCGGCGGTGGGAGCCGGCTGCTGGTAGCGCGGAGAGGAGAGGAGAGGTCAGTGCGTGCCGGGTGGGGTGGGGTTGCCCTCCGGCTTGGCTCCTTGGGAAGTGACTTTCAGAGTGCAGCGACACGACGAGGGGGACCTACTTTAAACAGAGAGAGAGGAGATTTAGCTTAGTTATAAGTTAGGAATTCTTCCTTATTCTTCCCTCAGAGAGTGGTGAGGCGCTGGCACAGCTACCCAGAGAAGCTGTGGTGCTCCATCCCTGGAGGCGCTCAAGGCCAGGTTGGATGGGGCCCTGGGCA
>NW_011117551.1:0-323 GCF_000146605.3 Meleagris gallopavo
AATTCCACGACTCTATGAATGCTGATGATTTTTTATTTAATTTGAGGGGAATATATATATACATATCTCCCGCTAATCTATCTTGATTTGTTACTTGAGAGTCATTAATCATAATTAGTCAATTAACTATAAGAATTAATCCATGAACTATAAAAGTAAAGCCCAACAAGGTTTCCATAAGAAACAAGAAACACCAGCTGGTTCAAGTTCAGTTTTTCTGTCCTGTTCCAGGAAATAAAAAGCTGCCTATGAGCTGGGAATGGGGGAAAAACTTGATTAAAAGAGTTATCTAGGGAAAATGAAATGCAAGGGTTTTAATATTT
>NW_011117552.1:0-343 GCF_000146605.3 Meleagris gallopavo
CAGCATGAAAAGTAGAAAGTCCTTAGTGCGCACAGTGCCTAGCATCAACTAAAATATCAGTGGGCTAACACTATTTTATTAAAAAATACAAAACACAGCTTTATATGAGCATCTTTAAAGAAAATAAACTCTATCCCAGCACAAACTATGACAACTGGACAGTGACGGTACGTAGCAGCAGCTTATTTAGCTAGGTAGCTTTTTGGTTGTTTCTACTTAATCTATACTATAATCCCTATCCGCAAAGGTCCTGAGAGTCTCTCTCAGACTATACATGCTGTTCTCTATATTGCTTGACTACTCTGTTTTTAATCTTCTCTTTGGAGAGAAAGGGAAGTTATTA
>NW_011117553.1:0-451 GCF_000146605.3 Meleagris gallopavo
AAAGATGAAAGCTGAAGTTAGCTAAACTCCTCCGGAAAGGTATTTGTGATTTCCCTGGAGATGAGAGGGATTAACCCGGTTTGTTTGTAGCATTCGGGAACTTTCCAAGGAAAAGCATCCGAGCATTTCTTTTTCTTAGTCCGAGTAACTATTTTCAGATTACACTGTCACACAACAAATTCATACGGCAAAGGTTTAAAGGCCAGCCCAGCAGCCCAGCTAAAACAGCAGGAGTCATTTCTGCAACTGCTGAAGAAAGCCTGGTCCAGCTGGGCTCTCCTGACCACACCACGCCTTCCACCTCCAGCCCAGGAGGTCCCAACAACCTCTCCTGTACGCAGAAAAAAGGTGCACAGCACTTTGGTACCATATACATATTCCTGCACTGGCACCATCTTCTTTGGTAGCAGCCCAGGACGCATCCCTAACAAAGGTGTGAGCACAACTATCC
>NW_011117554.1:0-648 GCF_000146605.3 Meleagris gallopavo
CTCCTTTTGCATTGTAGCATCGCATGCTGCTCCCAGATCTGCAGGACTGTGTATGAAACCAGGTCTGGAACAGAATCCTGTTTTTAAAACAGAGTTTTTTTTTTTTTCACTTGGTTACCTTCATGTTGAAGTGAATTGGTTTGTCTGTTCAGGTAATTGTTTGGTCACTGTATGGGAACTGCTGAATCACGGCCTGAACCTCTGATTGATCACCTGAAGCGAGCACTGAGTCAGCCACAGGAGCACAGGTGAAGGCAATTCACCTGTGCTGCAGGAAGGGGTGGAGCCTGGCTGCACCTCTCCTAGACCCATTTAAGAGCTGACTGCCAGTGGAGAAGGATCTCTTCTGGAGATCCCTCCTCTGGAGTTTTGCAGTGAGCCCAGAATGCAGGTAAGCTTTCTATCTATTCTGTTTTGTTATTATAATCTGCTTTGCCGAACTGTTTGTTTCGTGATTATACAGTCTGTATCAATTAGACATTGATTATACAGTCACAGTAACTGTGAGGGTCTTAGGAATAGATAGAAAGTGTGCTGATGGGAGCTGCTTACACCTGCACTGTTATTGGCAGAAAGTTGTGGAGAAGCACTCTGTTACTTGATGATAAACAGAAGGGAAAAGATTCAGATGTTCTTTCTAAGGTTTAA
>NW_011117555.1:0-326 GCF_000146605.3 Meleagris gallopavo
TAAAATCTTGAGTGACTGCCGTCAGTCTCACACTGACACACCTCCCAGTCTGAGGTGCAGTGCTTCCACTCTCAGGCAGTGCATTGCAGAGATGGGCACTAGGGTACCCGTCCATCTAACTTTACCTTGTTCACCTTATTTACCTCGTTCCTTTACAAGAATTAGCTGCAATACCTTCTCTTGCTATTTGGATACGCAGGATTTTAGAACTGCATCCAAAGTCACAACAGATTTCAGAAACAATTAGGAAATACGTGTAAAAATCTCCACTTATAAATATTCTTGTTTCTGGACAAGTTCTCTGCGAATTACAGAATCTGGAACAG
>NW_011117556.1:0-332 GCF_000146605.3 Meleagris gallopavo
GAAATCCATGATTTGGTCAGAGCAAGCAGCTGAAGAGAACTCCTCAACCAGGGAACTTTTGCATGTAGCTCTCATTCCCATTTATTTCCTGAATTGTTTTGCCAATGAGGCTGAATGACAGCTTATCAGCTACCTGTTCCAGGCAAAAGCCAAGGACTATGCCTGCCACCTTCTCTCACTCACCATGAGTGGGGTCATGCCAGGCACCACACTCTCTCCCTTCGCAATGCAGAGGACCTGTGCTGTCCACCCCCGTCTACCCATGGGCAGCTACTGCCCCTGAGCGGCAATGTGGGGCTCAGCTTCGTGTCTGCAGAGGGTCATGGGGATGT
>NW_011117557.1:0-392 GCF_000146605.3 Meleagris gallopavo
AGACAAAGGATGGTTGAAGAGTTCTGGCCTTCTGCCAGCTGGCTTTAGCCACAGAGAAAGCTTAACTGCAGAAGTTGTGCAGACTTTCAAGAGGAAAAGCAACAACACATTGTCAGAGATGGAAACAAATAGCTTTCAAAAGGCTCAAAGAAGGCAGTTCAGCAGTCACAAGCTAGCAAACACCAGCAGGACTGTACTAAGGATTGATCAAAACTAACAGAAGTCACAGGGAGTACTTGAACCAAAAGCTAAAAAGAAAAAAAGTCCCTTCAGCAGCCCCTTTCCTGGGAGTCTGTCACGTCCCATTGCAGCTAATCCTCACACAACCACACTGGGGGCTGCCACCATGCACTGTCTCTGTTTGGGCACAGAGCTGCAACCCAAGTTCCCCC
>NW_011117558.1:0-410 GCF_000146605.3 Meleagris gallopavo
CCAGCAGGGCCACACACACCCCAAAGGATGCTGTCAGCTCCATCCCCTGCCTCTCAAATCCATCCCAACAAACCCCTAAACACAATTCCAAAAGAAGCACGCATGCATATGCAGGAAGCCTCCACTTGCAACGCCATCCAGTTGTGCATCGATGGAAATTTGGGTGTATTTCAGGCTCAGCGTGGAAGGCAGCCCTAAAAGGTCCAAAGCAGGATGGATACGATCTTATCCCAATTACCATCAGCCCCTCGCTGGGATGGGTGGGATGCAGCACTGGAAGCATCCTGGCTGCCAGCATCAGTTGTGATTTCCTTGGCCGTGGTTTGGGATGGTCAGATTTGCTGCTCTGGGCCCCCCGGGCACCCCCGAAATCTCTCTTTTTCCACCCAAAGTGCGCACAGCCGCAGGGC
>NW_011117559.1:0-1528 GCF_000146605.3 Meleagris gallopavo
GTCCTGTAGGGAATTTAGGGGCCCTATAGGGGGATCTGGGGGTCCTCTAGGGGATTTGTGGCCCTATAGGGGGATCTGGGGGTCCTCTAGGGGATTTGTGGCCCTATAGGGGGATCTGAGGAACCCTATAAGAGGATTTGGGGCCCGATAGGGGGATCTGAGGGTTCCTTGGGGGTCCTATAGGGGATTTGTAGCCCTATAGGGGGATTTGGGGGTCCTGTAGGGGATTTGTAGCCCTATAGGGGGATTTGGGGGTCCTGTAGGGAAATTTGTGGCCCTATAAGAGGATTTGTGACCCTATAGGGGGATCTGAGGGTTCCTTGGCGGTCTCAGAGGGAGATTTGTGGCCCTATAGGGGGATCTGAAGGGGATTTGTGGCCCTATAGGGGGATTTGGGGGTCCTATGGGGGATTTGAGGGTCCCATAGGGAAATCTGTGGCCCTATAACAGGGTTTGTGACTGTATAGGGGGATCTGGGGGCCCTATAAGAGGATTTGTGACCCTACAGGGGGATTTGGGGGTCCTATGTGGGATTTGTGGCCCTATAGGGGGATCTGGGGGTCCTGTAGGGAAATCCGTGGCCCTATAAGAGGATTTGTGGCCTTACAACTTATGGGGGGGGGTCCCAGAAGGATTCGGGGGTCCCAGAGTAGGGGGGGGGTCTCAAGACTTGGGGGTCCTGAGGGGATTTGGGGGGGTCCTGGGGGGAGATGTGGGTCCCACAGGGGGGGATCTGGGGGCCCCCATGGGGCGATGTGGGGCACTGGAGGGGGTGGGGGGGAGGGGGGGGGTACCAGGGCTGCTCCTCCTGCGCTGTGATCCGGGGGTCCGGGCGGCGATCCGAGTGGATGTGGGGCAGATGTGGGGTGGATGTGGGGCAACAGAGGCAGTTGTGGGGCAATAGAGGCAGTTGTGGGGCAGATATGGGGCAACAGGAGCAGTTGTGGGGCCAATGTGGAGCAATAGAGGTGGATGTGGGGCAATAGAGGCATTGCGGGGTGGATGTGGGACAACAGGGACAGTTGTGGGGCCAATGTGGGGCAACAGGGGCAGTTGTGGGGCAGATATGGGGCAACAGGGGCAGTTATGGGGCGGATGTGGGGCAATAGGGACAGTTGTGGGGCTGAATTTTCCCATAGATCCCAAGTGGGGCCCCGCTCCCCTCCCCTCCCCACCCTTAAGCCCCGCCCCCACCCTTAAGCCCCGCCCACCCCCCACAGACCACGCCCACCACATCAACCTCAGCTCTTTATCTGTAAAACGCACAGAAAAGGGGGAGGGGCCAAAGGAGGAGGCGTGGTTTTCGGGAAGGGGCGGGGCTTGGGAGGGATAGGGGGCGTGGTTTAGGGTAGAAAGGGGGCGTTGCTTAGGGAAGAAGGGGGCGTGGCTTAGGGAAGAAAAGGGGCGGGTCGGCAAAGAAAGGGGCGTGGTTTAGGGTAGAAGTGGGCGTGGTTTAGGGTAGAAGGGGGGCGGGGCCTGGCTCCGGGGGAGCTGCAAAGAGAAGAGATGAGGGGTGAGGAGGAGGGAA
>NW_011117559.1:3229-3936 GCF_000146605.3 Meleagris gallopavo
CTCCCCCCCAGCCCCACCCCTTCACCCCATAGCAGGGAGGCCCTGCGCTGGGCCCCCACATCTCACCCCACAAGTGTGGGGCAGGCAGCCCCATAAGTAACCACCGCCCCCCAGCAGCCCCGACCCCAGAAGCACCGCTCTGCCCCACAGCTGCACCCCACAACAAAGCAGTGCAAGCCCCACAACCGGCCCCACAGCTACCAGCCACCTTTGCCCCACAGATCCGCCCCACACATCCCGGGGTCTGCAACGCTGCCCCACGGACCCCACAGAGCCCATAGCTCTGCCCCACACATCCCACAGCTCTGCCCCCCAAGTGAGCACCGCATGCACCCCACAGATTGAAGCACAGCTTAACGGGGAACAGGGAGCGCCCCACAGATCCCACCCCATAGATATCAATGGGCCCCACAGATCCCACCCCACAGATCCCACCCCATAGATATCAATGGGCCCCACAGCTTTGACCCCACAGATCCCACCCCATAGATATCAATGAGCCCCACAGATCCCACCCCATAGATATCAATGAGCCCCACAGATCCCACCCCATAGATATCAATGGGCCCCACAGCTCCGACCCCACAGATCCCACCCCATAGATATCAATGAGCCCCACAGATCCCACCCCATAGATATCAATGGGCCCCACAGATCCCACCCCACAGATCCCACCCCATAGATATCAATGGGCCCCACAGCTTTGA
>NW_011117560.1:0-436 GCF_000146605.3 Meleagris gallopavo
AACAACAACCAAAAAGTCCTTCAAAATATCCTTACAAGCTGGAAGCATAGATTCCTCCTACAGGTTCAAGTGAAAAGGAATAACTCTGAAACCTAATGATAAAGTGAGGATAATCTTTCCCTTTTACTTCCTTTGACTGAAGGACTTCAGATTTAGAAACTACAAATCACATTTATCATCTGTGCTCTGCACAGGGCAAAGGCGTGAGAAACCTTAGCAAAGTGTGTTAACAATTCTAGTCTGACTTTGCAGTAGCAGGAGATTTGTTTTAAACTGACCTTTATTGAAGGGCTTTGAAAGACTGAGGATTTCTCTGCACCTTTGGGTAAATTTACTAGTATGTATGTTGTTGGGCTTGGGAATTTGTATGTCCTTTGGGATGATGGGAGGCAGGAGTTGGTTTGGTGTAATCTCAGGGATTGGTGTCACTGCTTCT
>NW_011117561.1:0-1016 GCF_000146605.3 Meleagris gallopavo
AGCTTCTCTGAGGTTACGTCTGAGAGGGACTGTGCACATATGATTCCTTTGATGTAAGGCCCTTGACCAAGCCTGGGACAAGGAGTGGATCCAGCCATGGACAGGCTCCTTATGTCTGTGGTTTGAAGACTTGAGATAGGAGGGGAACTACTCTGAGCCTCGTGACTCAACAGGAAGTTCTCCTGTAGGTGTGTGTGTAACCCTATCCTCTATGCAGGAAATAACCAAGTGTATCCAACCATCTCCAGTCTCGTTACGTCACTGTTAAATCACTACAGCATATCAGAATTATATCAATGAATACAGCCCTACTTCTGCCTTAGGAGTGTCTATTATAGAGAGGATTATCTGTGACAAAGGGGCAAAGCCATTGGGAGCCATACAAGGATGAGAGGGGAGAGGTGTTATCTGCAAAATCCCAGGTTTGGAAGTTGCGTATGAAGCAAAGGAGAACAGAAGTAAACAGGAATGGAGGACAGAAACTAAAGCAGAGGAGAATAAAGCTAAAGAATCGCAAACAAATGTGTTAACGTGGAGTAATCAATCTTGGAGAACAAGAAAAGCATTATATATGGGCGTTCACAGAATCACCATTCATAATCAGCCCCCTGGTATTATACTCCAGTTTAATCATTCCAAAAATGAGGTAATAGGGATGGAAAGTATTTCAGCTCCTGCACTGTCAGGGTCAGCATGGAAAGGAAAACAGCTTCCCAGTTCCCCCATCTACCTCCGGAGGAGTGGCAAGGCCTGAACTCAGAACAAAGAGAGGCATCAGCCCCACCTGTCCCAGGAAAATGGAGAACTATGAATCAGTTCTGACAGCACAAATGCTTATGTTCATCCCAATCGGTCTTGAACGATATCCGGCAGTCTTTTTCATAAATACCAAAGCACAAATGTCAGTGCCAGCCCTACTCGGTTCTGGGAAGCTGAGCACGCAGTTCAGGCAGCAAAGAGTTAAGATTACCAGAGAAAATGGAAGAAAATGCTGTGTGCCTGACTGCCACAGCCTA
>NW_011117562.1:0-415 GCF_000146605.3 Meleagris gallopavo
TGGTCCCCAATGTCCCCTGACGTGTCCCCAAGTCCTCATGGTCCCCAATGTCTCCTGACATGTCCCCAAGTCCTCATGGTCCCCAAAGTCCCCACCACGTGTCCCCAATGTCCCCTGATGAGTCCCCAAGTCCTTGTGGTCCCCAATGTCTCCTGACGAGTCCCCAAGTCCCCGTGGTCCCCAACGTCCCCTCCATGTGTCTCCAGCCCCCCATGGTCCCCAAAGTTCCCTCCGTGTGTCCCCAAGTCCTTGTGGTCCCCAATGTTCCCTCCACGTGTCCCCAGCCCCTCATGGTCCCCAATGTCCCCTGACGAGTCCCCATGTCCCCGTGGTCCCCAACGTCCCCTCCATGTGCCCCAAGTCCTTGTGGTCCCCAAAGTCCCCACCACGTGTCCCCAATGTCCCCTGATGAGTC
>NW_011117563.1:0-419 GCF_000146605.3 Meleagris gallopavo
CAAAGGCCTGTGCCATTCTGTGCTGGCCGTGTGCATTGCTATTTTTATAGAATTCCTAGGGTTTAAAACAGTATTTACAAATGTCCCTGCTTAGAAGGACTTAGATCTGACAAGGTTACTGACTCACTTTGGCCTCAGGGAAGTTACTTCACCCCTGGATCATCTTTTCCACTTGAGTACTGAGACCAATCATGTAAAATTACCCGGCAGGCTGCCAATGCAGCTGTAAAAATTAATTACCCAGTATTTAGCACCAGGTAAGAAGTGGGTAGCTGCTGCTGTTGTTGGAGAACCTCTGTACCAGGGGAGGCCAGCTCAGAGACCCCATTGGGGTCTCAAGTGACCGTCACTATTTGTGGGGACAGCTTCTTGACATGAATAGAATGTAGGCATCTTTTCTGCTCTCTAGCCTGAAGTCT
>NW_011117564.1:0-540 GCF_000146605.3 Meleagris gallopavo
GTATTCCACTTTCAGGTTGTCGATCATCAGGTTTTTCTGCGACAGCTCTATCTTCAGCAGCTGCAGGCCGTGCAGCAGCTCCTTGCGCTCGATCAGCCTGCCTGGTGACCCGCGCCGCGCCCTCCCGCTCCTCGGAGGAGGACAGCTCGTCGGTGGGGACGGTGGTTTCCAAGCTGATGTCCTCCGACTCCAGGGAGCTGGAGACGTTCACCTTCCGGCCTTCCCTAGAGCTTTTACGGGACATTGTCTGACGCCGTTTGCTTCTCGAAGTTACAAGCCGCCCTGAAGCGCCAACGGCAGAAATCAGGACCACGAAGGCGTTACGCCGTGACGGAAACTAAGCGCAATTCCTGACGTACCGTTCCCCTCCCCTGAAGGAAAACGCTCACAGAAGGTCTAAAGACGGCGATTTCCTGAGTACTCCTTCCTGAGAGCTGCCCTCGCGGCGGTTCCGGCCGCAGGAAGTGGTAAAGAGGCGCCGCGCTGCCTGCTGGAAGCGGACCCGGGCGGCGGGCGGCTGATCGATCGACCGACCGACCG
>NW_011117565.1:0-481 GCF_000146605.3 Meleagris gallopavo
GTTGGGGACAACGGGGACAAGGTGGGACGCTGGGGACAAGTCCGGATGTTGGGGACAACGGGGACAAGGTGGGACGCTGGGGACAAGTCGGGATGTTGGGGACAACGGGGACAAGGTGGGACGCTGGGGACAAGTCCGGATGTTGGGGACAACGGGGACAAGTCGGGACGCTGGGGACAAGTCCGGATGTTGGGGACAAGTCGGGACGCTAGGGACAAATCGGGACACTGGGGACAACGGGGACAAGTCGGGACGCAGGGGACACGTCTGGACGTTGGGGACAACGGGGACAAGTCGGGACGCTGGGGACAACGGGGACAAGTTGGGACAATGGGGACAAGTCGGGATGTTGGGGACAATGGGGACAAGGTGGGACGCTGTGGACAACGGGGACAAGTCGGAATGCTGGGGACAAGTCCGGATGTTGGGGACAACGGGGACAAGTTGGGACGCTGGGGACAAGTCCGGATGTTGGGGACAA
>NW_011117565.1:501-1527 GCF_000146605.3 Meleagris gallopavo
CCAGCCCGGCCACCAGCAGGTATGTGATGAATGCCATGGCTGTGGGGACAGCAGGGGGGACATCAGAGACAACGGGGACAACTGGGGACGTTGGGGACAACGGGGACATTCGTACGTATTGGGAACAACGGGGACAAGTTGGGACGCTGGGGACAAGTCGGGATGTTGGGGACAACGGGGACAAGTTGGGACGCTGGGGACAAGTCCGGATGTTGGGGACAACGGGGACAAGGTGGGACGCTGGGGACAAGTCCGGATGTTGGGGACAACGGGGACAAGTCGGGACGCTGGGGACAAGTCCGGATGTTGGGGACAATGGGGACAAGTTGGGATGCTGGGGACAAGTCTGGACGTTGGGGACAACGGGGACAAGTCGGGACGCTGGGGACAAGTTGGGACACTGGGGACAAGTCCAGACGTTGGGGACAACGGGGACAAGTCGGGACATCAGGGACAATTGGGGACCGTTTGGGACAATGGGGACAACTGCAGAGACTGGGGACGACGGGGACAATTTGGGACACTGGGGACAACGGGGACGACTTGGGATGTTGGCGACATTTGGGACATCGGGGAGAATTTGGGACTTTTGTAGACACTGGGGACACTTTGGGGACAACGGGGACGTCTGGAGGTACTGGAAACCTTAGGATGTTGGGGACATTTGGGGACATTTGGGGACATTTGGGGACGTACCTGGGATGTAGAGGTCGGGGGCGTTGACGTCAAAGCGGGGCGCAACCGGACCGTCCTGCTGGTAGTGAACCTGCCAGTCCTGGGAATGGGAATGGGGTCGGGAATGGGGTCGGGAATGGGATCGGGAATGGGGTGAGAGGGAAAAGAAAGGAGGTCAGAAATGGGATTGGGGACAGAGGTGGGAATGGGGCTGGGAATGGGATCGGGAATGGGGTCGGGAATGGGGTGAGAGGGAAAAGAAAGGAGGTCAGAAATGGGATTGGGATCAAAGGTGGGAATGGGGTTGGGAATGGGATCAGGAATGGGGTTGGGATGAGAGGGAAAAGAAAG
>NW_011117566.1:0-765 GCF_000146605.3 Meleagris gallopavo
CAACCCAGTTTCTGTGACAGGTGCCAACCATGGTAATTATAAGAGGCAGCAACAATTTAGAGTTCTCAGAAGAGGAGAGAGGAGGGGAGAGAGAAGAAGAGGGGAAGAGAGGAAAGGACCTCCCCTGCTTGCCCTCCCCACCCCATGAGAACAGCCTGTGCTAACTGCCAAGCACTCCCATCTGACAAGCAGACGGTGTTTGCATGTCCTGCTTGTGGTGCTCCTGTGTTGCTGCACTCCCTAAGGGGAGCTGCTTTTATACAGGCCAAGGGTTGGCAGCCATCACTCCCAACTCCGCTAACACCACAGTGGCACAAGCACAGCTCCTGCCAGATCGGGGCATGGGGGGAAGAAGGGGGACCTGGGAGCTGCCATGCTGATGAAGGGCCGCAGTTTTGGGGGTTGATTCTGTTTACCTCTCTGCCAGGATCCCCTCTTGCAGTCGATTCATGTGAAGTCCTCACTAAAACAGCCATTACATCACCGTTACTTTTGGGGTAGCTTGTGTTTTCACAGTTCATGTGTAGAGTAGCAGGAGTAATTTTGCAACTGACAAAATTTGAAAGAGATATCTTCAATTTGCAGATTTAAGTATCTGTGAATAAGATTTAAGAGCAATTCATTTACTGTATTTCCAGTAATTCTTTATATCTCCTATGACATTTCAAGTCCTATCTTATCCTTTTACAAATATTTTATCTTATATACCGTAAAGAAGGCATCAATTTTTTAGTGGCTTTATAAATGAAAAAAACTACCAGAAAA
>NW_011117567.1:0-508 GCF_000146605.3 Meleagris gallopavo
TTGTATGGGCAGAGACAGAGTTCTCTGCATAGCGGGGCGAGAACCTGACGATATTAGTTTACCCTTTACCTCACTGTGGGCAGAGTGGGTGTACCGTCATTCCCTCTCTTTACAGTTGGCTTTAGAAGGGTATCCTGGCCATCTGCATACAGAACGCCCAGATCAGCAAATAGCGCAGTTCCTGGAAAAAACTGACTGGATTGGAATACCTCGGTATTCAAAATGACTGGTGAATGGTCACACAGTATATACTGACGCTGGACGCCAGAGCCACAAAGCTGTCTGTGTGTGGTGGGACAATAGCTGGAAGCATCAGTTTGTGCCAACGGAGCCACGAGACAGCTTACAAACTATGGAACTAAAAGCGATTTTATGGGCCTTTACTGCGTGGCCAAATGACCCTCTAAATGTTGTAACTGATTCCCTCTACGCAGCTGGTGTATGTCAACGAACTGAGGATGCCCACATTAAAGACAACAAGAATGTGTGCCTTATCTCTCTGTTTTTA
>NW_011117568.1:0-357 GCF_000146605.3 Meleagris gallopavo
AGACGGGGAGGAGGGGTTTTTGTTTTTGTCTCTGTCTCCCTCTCTGTGAAGAGGGTGACAATTGCGGTTGCACCCGTCAACGACCTGTAAAAGAGCGTGGGCAGGTCCAGCACTTTCAGTAACAGGGCAGAGCTGTTAGTCACACTTGCTAAGGCTATTCTGATTGTGCTAGTGCTAGTGGGTCTGCTG
The DNA here is from genome assembly GCF_000146605.3 of Meleagris gallopavo. Lineage (NCBI taxonomy): Eukaryota > Metazoa > Chordata > Aves > Galliformes > Phasianidae > Meleagris > Meleagris gallopavo. Next base: position 190 of record NW_011117568.1, read on the forward strand.
GATTGCCATGGCTGCGTCCCGGCGGAAGGCTACTGCCAGGAAACATGTGGAGACCCAGACAGAGGTCCCCTGCACATGTAAGAGGAAGGCTGTAGCCAAGAAGAGTGTGGAGACCCAGGACTGAGGTCCCAAAACAGCACGCTAGCGTTCAGGTTGCTGGCTGCAACG
>NW_011117569.1:0-497 GCF_000146605.3 Meleagris gallopavo
TACATCCAGGTTTTGGACACAGCTTCTCACCTGCAGCAGTGCTGTGGACGCTGCTGGGAGCAGGTCTCACAGTGGCGTGACTCTGCCATGACTGCTGGGCCACACAGCCACGGCTGCTCTGGTCATCTCATGCACTTGTTGTGGAAGCAAATATCACAACTCTTTTTGTGGATTCAGGGTGCTAATCCAGCCGAAGCTAAAAGGCTGGAGGAAGATGTACCCTTGATGGAAGTGAATCAGGTCAGGAAATACTTGATCAAACCAGACAGTGCGTGGGCCCTGATGGGGTGCACCCCGGGTGCTGAAGGAGCTGGCAGATGTCACTGCAAGGACGCTCTCAATAATCCTCGATCAACTGGCCACTGAAAGAAGTGCTCAAAGACTGGAGGAAAGTAGATGTCACTCCTGTCTTCAAGAAGGACTCCTTGCCTACTACAGGCCAGTCAGCCTCACCTTGAACCTTGGAAATGTGATGGAACAGCTCATTCCGAAAACCA
>NW_011117570.1:0-543 GCF_000146605.3 Meleagris gallopavo
GCATGTGGCGTCATGGCCATGTGCTGTGCACTCCCCTAGTAATCGTAACCATTACACATAGATCTTATCTGCTGCTAAAAAGAAGCCTGCAATTAGTGGCCAAGCCAATCACACCTAATAAAATGCTAAGGCCTTCCAGCAAGCACTCAGAACTAAGCAAGAACTTTCGTAACTCTTAATGCTACCAAACCCACATTATTTATTTATTCATTATTATTAAAGTGCATCTTGTTGGGAGTGTTAAGAAAATGTCACAACTATTCCAAGATTTCCACTTTCCAAGGTTCACTCATACTCCCTACTGACTTGCTATAAGTCTGAAAGCTTCCTGAGATGCCACTGAGATGTCATGAAAGACAGTTCTTCATCTCATTTTCACAAAGCTGTTTTAAAGCGGTACATGTACACCCTGTGATAACAAATTCCAGTGCCTTTATCTGAGGAAGTGGATAGTCCTAATCTATACTAATACTTTGACATTCTGCTTTACATGCACACACACACGACTCTCTCTATATAACTTACTAGTATCTTAATTAGATT
>NW_011117571.1:0-348 GCF_000146605.3 Meleagris gallopavo
GCAGAGAAGGACCTGGAGGTCTTGGTGGATGAGAAGTTGAACATGAGGCAGTAGTGTGACCTTGCAGTCCAGAAGGCCAACTATGCTCTGGGCTGCATTAAAAGAGGAGTGGCCAGCAGGGAGAGGGAGGTGATCTTCCCCCTCTGCTCAGCTGTTGTAAGGCCACATCTGCTGCACTGCGTCCAGGCCTGGGGCCCCAGTGCAGGAAGGATGTGGAGTTTTTGGAGCAGGTCCAGGAAAGGGCCACTAAGATGATCAGAGGGCTGGAGCACTTCTCCTATGAAGAAAGTTTGAGGGAAGTGGGATTGTTTTTCTTGGAGAAGAGAAAGTTTTGGAGAGACCTCATCA
>NW_011117572.1:0-2624 GCF_000146605.3 Meleagris gallopavo
GGAAAAGCCTGAATGGGGCCGTGGGGGGAGAACACGTGAATGGGGCTGGGAGGGAAAGCCTGAATGGAGCCGGGGGAGGAACACATGAATGGGGCTGGGCGGAGCGGACGGACCGCTTTGGGTCGCGGTTCCCCTTTTGGGTCGCGGTTCCCCTTTTGGGTCGCGGTTCCCCTTTTGGGCTCCCACGTAAAGGGTCGGAAGGATCCCCAGTGCTGTGGGATGGCTGAAAGCAGAGCCGGTTACGGCAGGATGGAGCTGGGAGGATCCACCCGGGATAATTAGCGAGTGCCAGGGTCATTAGGGGAGCACCAATTAGCGGGGCCGCTCCCCATATGGAACCGCTCTCGTTCTCCCTCTGCAGACTGAGCTCCAGCTCTGCCTCGCCCATTGATCCCAGTGCCACCAGTGCCACCACCAGTACCACCAGTGTCACCACCAGTGTCACCACCAGTGCCTCCCAGTCCCCCATCCGCACTGACCCAGCATTCCCAGTGGCTCCAGTTCACCACAGTTGTTCCCAGTTCCGCCATACACACTCCCAGTGGTTCCCAGTACCCCTCCACACACACTCCCAGTGGCTCTCAGTTACCCCCACACACACTCCCAGTATGTCCCAGTTGCCTCCAGTAGGCCCCAATACCTCCCAGTGTCTTCCAGTTGCCTCCAGTAGGCCCCAGTACCTCCCAGTATGTCCCAGTTGCCCCCCCACACGCTCCCAGCAGCCCTCAGTTACCCCCAGTTCCCATCAGTTCCCCCCCTCACAATCCCAGTGGCTCCCAGTTGCCCCCAGTAGGCCTCACTTCCCTCCCAGTCCTCCCCAGTGTCCCCCCTCCCTCCCCTCCCCCCTTCTTGCCACATCCGCAGCGGCGCAACCAATCAGCGCGCAGAGCGCGGCGCAGAGCCCGCCCCCAGCCCCGTCGGCGGGAAAGGAACACCCAATGGGAAGCCGCGACGCGGCCGGGAGGTCCCGCCTCCCCGTATGTAAATGAGAGGCGGTGCTCTGAATGACGGACAACACCCGGAGCCAATCCGAACCGGAGGGGCGGGGCCACGAGTGCCAGTGGGCCCTGAGGGCAAACGAGGGTCTCTGGGGCGTCAACGAGGGGGTCGGGGGGCAAATGGGGAACAAAGGGGGGCAACTGGGGGCCCTGGGGGGCAACTGGGGAGTCGGGGGGGCGGCCGTGGCCGTGGAGCTAAGCCCAGCCTTCATCCCCCCACGTGACCTGGGGTTCTGGGTGGGCACCGAGCGGGGAAGGGAGAAGGGTGGCAGCAGCCTGGGGACGGCCAGGAGGGCACAGGTGGGTGCTGGGGGGGGGAGGCAACCCCCAAAGTGGGGGTCCGGGGGGAGGGGACAGGTCCTCGGGGAGGTGACGTCCGATGGCGGCGGCGCTGGGAGTGACGGAAGGGGAAGCGGGGCTTCCTGAGGGCTGGGAGCGTGTGACGTCACCGGGGCACCCATGGGTGGGGGCTGGGTGGGGATGTGGTGGCACCCAGGGGTGGTGGCCCCAGGTGGGTGTCGGTGTCACCCAGGGGAGCTGGGCCCAGAGGGACAATAAGGGGCGGTGGCCCCGTGTGGGGTGTCGGTGTCCCCCCGGGGGGGGTGACCCCATACGGACATCGGGTGTCACCGAAGGGAGGTGACCCCATATGGACATTAATGCCACCGAGGGGAGGTGACCCCATATGGACATTAATGCCACTGAAGGGAGGTGACCCCATATGGACATTAATGCCACCGAGGGGAGGTGACCGCTGGGCCTCGTTCCTGGAGTTGTCCCTTCTTGGTCCTTGGGAGGGGTCCCCAAACCACCACCCGTGTCCCCAAGGTGTGTCCCCAACCCATCATCACCTGTGTCCCCAAATAGATGTTCCCAACCCATCACCTGTCCCCAACCCACCACCCGTGTCCCCAACCCATCGCTTGTCCCCAACCCACACCACTGTCCCCAAACAGACATCCCCAACTCCCCACCTGTCCCCAACCCACCACCCATGTCCCCAAGGAGTGCCCCAGCCCAGATATGTCCCCAAATAGATGTCCCCAACCCACCACCACCTGTCCCCAACCCACCACATGTGTCCCCAAGCTGTGACCTCAACCCACCACCTGTCCCCAACCCAGCCCCATTGTCCCCAAATAGGTGTCCCCAACCCACAACCCGTGTCCCCAAGCTGTCCCCAACCCACCACCCATATCCCCAACCCAACACCACTGTCCCCAAGCTGTGACCCCAACCCACCACCCATGTCCCCGACCCACCATGTGTCTGCAAGCTGTCCCCAACCCACCACCCATACCCCCAGACAGACGTCCCCAACCCACCACCTGTCCCCAACCCAGCCCCATTGTCCCCAAATAGGTGTCCCTAACCCACAATCCATGTCCCCAAGGTGTCCCCCCAACCCACCACCCATATCCCCAACCCAACACCACTGTCCCCAAGCTGTGACTCCAACCCACCACCCATGTCCCCAGATAGATGTCCCCAACCCACCACCTGTCCCTAACCCAGCCCCATTGTCCCCAAATAGGTGTCCCCAACCCAACACCACTGTCCCCAAGCTGTGACCCCAACCCACCACCCATGTCCCCAGATAGATGTCCCCAACCCACCACCTGTCCC
>NW_011117572.1:2644-3648 GCF_000146605.3 Meleagris gallopavo
TGTGGGCTGGGGGAGGGGGAGGGGGTGGTGGGGGCAGCGGGGAGCAGTGGGGAGCGGTAGGAGCCAATGGGAGCCAGTGGGGATCAGTAGGAACGAATAGGGATCAACAGGAGCCAACAGGGAGTGGTAGGAGCCAATGGGGATCAACAGGAAGCGATAGGGATCGATAGGAGCCATTAGGGATCAGTAGGAGGCAATAGGGAGCAGTAAGAGCCAATAGGGATCAATAGGAGCCAATAGGGATCAATAGGAGCCAATAGGGAGTAGTAGGAGCCAATAGGGATCAGGAGAAGGCAATAGGGAGCAATAGGAGCCAATAGGGAGCAGTAGGAGACAATAGGGAGCAGTAGGAGACAATGGGAGCCAGTGGGGATCAGTAGGAGCCAATAGGGATCAATAAGAGCCAATAGGGAGCAGTAGGAGCCAATAGGGATCAGTAGGAGCCAATAGGGATCAATAAGAGCCAATAGGGAGCAGTAGGAGCCAATAGGGATCATAGGAGCTCATAGGGAGCAGTAGGAGCCAATAGGGATCAACAGGAAGCGATAGGGAGCAGTAGGAGCCAATAGGGATCAATAGGAGCCAATAGGGATCAATAGGAGCCAATAGGGAGCAGTAGGAGCCAATAGGGATCGATAGGAGGCAATAGGGAGCAGTAGGAGCCAATAGGGATCAATGGGAGCCAATAGGGATCAATAGGAGCCAATAGGGAGCAGTAGGAGCCAATAGGGATCAATAGCAGCCAATAGGGATCAGTGAGGATCAGTGGGAGGGAGGGAACAATAGGGGAGAAAGGGAACAATGGAGAGACAATGGGAGGGGATGGGGACAATGGGAATGGGGACAGTGGGAAAGACAATGCGGGGGGATGGGAACAGCGGAGGGGACAATGGGGGGGAACAGGGGACAATGGGGGAAAATGGGGGGGGACAAAGGGGCGACAATGGCGAGGAGATGAGGACAATGGGAATGGGGACGATGCGGGGGGATGGGGACAACAGGAG
>NW_011117572.1:4157-6718 GCF_000146605.3 Meleagris gallopavo
ATGGCACAGATGAGGGCACCAGGAGGGTCTTCAATGTCCTGGGGTCAAAACCATGGCACACATGGGGACATTGGGAGGGTCTTCCATGTCCTGGGGGCAACATCATGGCACTTAGGGAGACATTGGGAGGGTCTTCAATGTCCTGGGGGCAACACCATGGCACACAGGGGGACATTGGGAAGGTCTTCAATGTCCTGGGGTCAAAACCATGGCACACAGAGGGGCATTGGGAGGGTCTTCAATGTCCTGGGGGCAACGTTATGGCGCATGGGGGACATTAGGAGGGTCCTCTGTGTCCTGGGGGCAACATCATGGCACTTAGGGGGGCACCAGGGGGGTCTTCAATGTCCTGGGGTCAACACCATGGCACACAGGGGGACATTGGGAGGGTCTTCCGTGTCCTGGGGACAACATCATGGCACTTAGGGGGACATTAGGAGGGTCTTCCATGTCTCAGGGGCAACATTATGGCACAGATGAGGGCACCAGGAGGGTCTTCAATGTCCTGGGGTCAACGTCATGTCCCATATGGGGACACAGGAGGGTCCTCCGTGTCCTGGGGACGCCCTGATGTCTCATAGGGGGACACAAGGAGGGTCCTCCGTGTCTTAGAGACACCCTGATGTCCCGTATGGGGACATAGAGTGGGTCTTCCCCCAACTTAGAGACACCCTAATGTCCCCATGTCCCCATCTGGGGAGCCTAGGAGGATCCTCCATGTCCTGGGAACGCCCTGATATCTCATATGGGGGCACCAGGAGGGTCGTGAGTGTCTTGGAGACACCCTGATGTCCTCATGTCCTCTTGGGGGACACCAGGAGGGTCCTCCATGTCCTGGGGACAACCCAACGTCCCATGTGGGGGCACCAGGAGGGTCCTCCCCAGCTTAGGGACAGCATGATGTCCCCACGTCCCATCTGGGGACCCCAGGAGGGTGGTCCTCCATGTCTTGGGGACAACCCCACGTCCCATCTGGGGACCCCAGGAGGGTCCTTTATGTTTTGGTGACGCCCTCCTGTCCCACCTGGGGACACTTGGAGGCCCTCCATGTCCTGGATGCGCCCTGATGTCCCATTTGTGGACAATGCAAAGCTATGCAGACCAGCGTATGTAGAGGACAATTGGCTGACAGTGGGCCCCCGCCCCCCCAATAAACTTAAAACTGATTGTTTCCCGTTTGTCACTCGGGTTTGGGGACATTTTGGGGACACTTCGGAGCCGCCCCGCGCCGCCCTCAGCCCCACGGCCGCCATTTTCCTCCCACCACCCACGCTCACCTTTGACCCCGACCTTCTGCCTCTGATTGGCTCTTCGCGATGCCACTCCTCACCAACGCCACCTCCCATTGGCCAGAGGGAAGGCGGGACCACTGCGTTGAGACTTCCCATTGGGTGCTTCTTTCCCGCCGGCAGGGATGGGGGCGGGCTTTCTGGCCCGTTCCGCGCGCTGATTGGTTGAGCCGCCCGGGCGGGAAGAGGGGCGGTGGGGGCGCTTTCCCGGTGTGCACCGCGCGGCTGTGCACAGGGACCTGGGGGTAACTGGGAGGAACTGGGGGGGGGGTACTGGGAGTCTCTGAGGAGAACTGGGGGTACTGGGAGCCACTGAGGGGTTGCTGGGAACCGTTGTGTTCTCTGTGGGGGCAACTGGGGCCTACTGGGAGGGACTGGGGCCTACTGGGGTGAACTGGGATTGCGGGAGAGGGGAGCTTGGAGGTACTGGTGGGTACTGGTGGGTACTGGGAGTCACTGGGAAGCAGTGAGGGCTTTGGGGAACGGGGCTGGGAGCAACTGGGGGTCACTGGGAGTGTGTGGGGTGAACTGGGAGATGTGGGGGGGGCAATGGGGGCTGCTGGAGGGAACTGGGAGAACTGGGGGCACTGAGAGCGCTTGGAGGGGAGACACCAGCATGAACTGGGAGGGACTGGGAGACACTGGGGAGTGGTGGGGGGGGGGGCTGAGCTGGGGGTCAGTGAGGATGGGGATGGGGGGTACTGGGAGGCACTGGGGATACTGGGAGCTGTTGGGACGGGAATTGGGAGCGCTGAGTGTGGGAGGGGCTCACTGGGACTCCACCCCCCAACGCAGCCCAGCAGGTGCCACCAATGGCTGAGGGTCCCCCGGAGCCACCGGGTACCGGTGAGCACTGGTCCTTTTGTCACCCCCTCCTTTGTCACTCCCTCTGTCACCGGGCTGTCACCCCCCCGTCCCCTGGATGTCACCCTGGTGTCACCCCCTGTCACCTTGTTGTCACCACCAGGTCTGCGGGGCCTCGTCCCCCCCTCGCACTTCACGCTCCGTCCCCCTGCCCCCAGCACCAGGTAAGGGTCTCCCGTTGTTGCACACCGCCCCCCCAGTTGCCTCCCAGTTCCCCCCAGTGCTCCCAGTAAGCCCAGCACCTGCCCCCCACCCCCCTTCAGCAGGATGCTGGAGGCGGAGAAGAGGCGGAGCCAAACTCTGGAGGTGGAGCTTGATGCAGAAAGGAGGAGGAGCCACAGCCTGGAGGAGGAGCTTGAGGCAGAAAGGAGGCGGGGTCAAACTCTGGGGGCGGAGCTTGAGGCAGAA
>NW_011117572.1:7922-9293 GCF_000146605.3 Meleagris gallopavo
CACTGTACCCCCCCACACATCCATGGGGGTTGGGGGCAGCGGAGGGGGGCATGAGGGACAGCGGGGACCTGGTAGGGACCGTAGGGTCCTGTTGGGGACGTAGAGAGGCGCACAAGGAACATCAGGGGACACGTTGGGGACCTGGGAGGGACGTGGAGGGACACAGTGGGGACAATGAGGAGCTGGTAGGGACCTTAGGGTCCTGTTGGGGACGTAGAGAGGCGCACAAGGAACAACAGGGGACACGTTGGGGACCTGGGAGGGACGTGGAGGGACACAGTGGGGACAATAAGGAGCTGGTAGGGACCGTAGGGTCCTATTGGGGATGTAGAGAGGCACACAAGGAATAGTTGGGGACACGTTGGGGACCTGGGAGGGACGTGTTGTCCCAGTGGGGACAATAAGGATCTGCTGGGGACTACAGGGACCTGTTGGGACATTGAGGGACACATTGGGCATCATGGGGACATAGGGGGACACACTGGGGACAATAGGGACATTGAGGGACACATTGGGGATCACGGGGACCTCTTGGGGACATAGGGAGACACACTGGGGACCATGGGGACATAGGTGGACATATTGGGGACAACAGGGACCTGCTGGGGACTACAGGGACCTGTTAGGGACATCGAGGGACACATTGGTGACCACGGGGACCTCTTGGGGACATAGAGGGACACACTGGGGACCATGGGGACATAGGGGGACACACTGGGGACAATAGGGATCTGCTGGGGACTACAGGCGCCTGATAGGGACATCAAGGGACACATTGGGGACCATGGGGACCTCTTGGGGACATAGGGGGACACACTGGGGACAATAGGGACATTGAGGGACACATTGGGGACCATGGGAACCTCTTGGGGACGTAGAGGGACACACTGGGGACCATGGGGACATAGATGGACATATTGGGGACATCAGGGACCTGCTGGGGACTACAGGGACCTGTTAGGGACATCGAGGGACACATTGGGGACAATAGGGACCTGCTGGGGACTACAGGGACCTGTTAGGGACATTGAGGGACACATTGGGGACAATAGGGACCTGCTGGGGACTACAGGGACCCATATTGGGGACCACGGGGACCTCTTGGGGACGTAGAGGGACACACTGGGGACAATAGGGACATTGAGGGACACACTGGGGACAATAGGGACCTCTTGGGGACTACAGGGACCTGTTAGGGACATTGGGGACAGACATATTGGGGACCACGGGGACCTCTTGGGGACGTAGAGGGACACACTGTGGACCCATGGGAGCCTGCTGGGGACACTGAGGGACACGTGGTGTGACGTTGTGGATCCGCTGTGGGCGCAGTTTGGGGACATGGGGACACAGAGACACGGGGGATGGAGG
>NW_011117573.1:0-408 GCF_000146605.3 Meleagris gallopavo
GTATCAACTGAATATTTTCCAAAATAGTGATTTCACACTAATATGGATTGATTAACACTTAAATGAGGGAATTAATTTTGTACATTAGAGCTCTGATATTTACACTGCATCATATGCTGTGGTTTTAATGTTTTAACTAACAGCTTTTGCCATTTTCTGTTCTACGTTTTGGTCCGTTCCAAAGCAGCTTAATATGCTTTTTCTTATCAGGAGTTGGTATTTCAGCTTCAGCTTTTCATAGGGAAACAGGCAACGGGAAAGAGAGTGAAAAAGAACAAAAACAACTTCCACTTGTATAGCATCTTTCATTTGAGTCTCCAAAGCCAAACATCATTAGCAAGAGAGGGCTGGTGGTTTTATTTCTGACCTACATTCAAGCCACCTTTTCCTGTGATCCTGCTCAAGATA
>NW_011117574.1:0-332 GCF_000146605.3 Meleagris gallopavo
TGGGACTTGCTGAACTCTGAACCTCCTCGTGGTTTGGGGGCAGAAAGCCCAAGTTTGGGTCTTTCTTAACTCTGAACCTCATAATGGTTTGGGGGCAAAAAGCCCAAGTTTGGGTCTTTAACTCTGAACCTCCTCGTGGTCTGGGGGCAGAAACTGCAGGTTTGGGTCCTCGTGAATCCTGAGCCTCGTGGTTTGGGGGCAGAAATTGCAGGTTTGGGTCCCCAGAAACACCAAGTTTGGGTCCATGTGAATCCTGAGCCTCGTGGTTTGGGGGCAGAAACTGCAGGTTTGGGTCCTCGTGAATCCTGAGCCTCGTGGTTTGGGGGCAGAAA
>NW_011117575.1:0-490 GCF_000146605.3 Meleagris gallopavo
CGCTGCGGTGTTCTGACCCACATCGCTGCGGGGTTCTGACCCACATCGCTGCGGTGTTCTGACCCACATCGCTGCGGGGTTCTGACCCACATCGGTGCGGTGTTCTGACCCACATCGCTGCGGTGTTCTGACCCACATCGCGGCGGTGTTCTGACCCACATCGCTGCGGTGTTCTGACCCACATCGCGGCGGTGTTCTGACCCACATCGGTGCGGTGTTCTGACCCACATCGCTCTGTGTTGTGGGTCGTTTGGGGCAGCTCCGTTCTGACCCACATCGCTGCGGTGTTCTGACCCACATCGGTGCGGTGTTCTGACCCACATCGCGGCAGTGTTCTGACCCACATCGCTGCGGTGTTCTGACCCACATCGCTGCAGTGTTCTGACCCACATCGCGGCGGTGTTCTGACCCACATCGCGGCAGTGTTCTGACCCACATCGCTGCGGTGTTCTGACCCACATCGCTGCAGTGTTCTGACCCACATCGCGGC
>NW_011117576.1:0-338 GCF_000146605.3 Meleagris gallopavo
GTGTCCCCAAAGTGTCCCCATGGTGACCCCAGTGTGACCCCAAAGTGCCCCCAATGTGTCTCCAAAGTGTCCCTATGGTGTCTCCAAAGTGTCCCCAGTGTGACCCCGAAGTGTCCCCAAAGTGTCCCCAACGTGTCTCCAAAGTGTCCCCAGTGTGACCCCAAAGTGTCTACAAAGTGTCCCCAGTGTGTCCCCAAAGTGTCCCCATGGTGACCCCAAAGTGACCCCAATATGTCTCCAAAGTGTCCCCAGTGTGACCCCGAAGTGTCCCCAAAGTGTCCCCAGTGTGTCCCCAAAGTGTCCCCATGGTGTCCCCAAAGTGTCCCCATGGTGACCCC
>NW_011117576.1:358-1910 GCF_000146605.3 Meleagris gallopavo
CCCATGGTGACCCCAGTGTGACCCCAGTGTGTCTCTAAAGTGTCCCCAGTGTGTCCCCAAAGTGTCCCCATGGTGACCCCAGTGTGACCCCAAAGTGCCCCCAGTGTGTCTCTAAAGTGTCCCCACGGTGTCCCCAAAGTGTCCCCATGGTGACCCCAGTGTGACCCCAAAGTGCCCCCGATGTGTCTCCAAAGTGTCCCCAGTGTGTCCCCAAAGTGTCCCCAAAGTGTCCCCAGTGTGTCTCTAAAGTGTCCCATGGTGACCCCAGTGTGACCCCAAACTGTCCCCAATGTGTCTCTAAAGTGTCCCCATGGTGACCCCAGTGTGACCCCAAAGTGTCCCCAATGTGTCCCCAACATGTCTCCAAAGTGGCCCCAGTGTGACCCCAAAGTGTCCCCATGGTGTCTCTAAAGTGTCCCCATGGTGTCCCCAAAGTGTCTCCATGTGACCCCAAAGTGTCCCCAATGTGTCTCTAAAGTGTCCCCATGGTGACCCCAGTGTGACCCCAAAGTGTCCCCAATATGTCTCCAAAGTGTCCCCAGTGTGTCCCCAAAGTGACCCCAGTGTGACCCCAAAGTCTCCCCAATATGTCTCCAAAGTGACCCCAGTGTGACCCCAAAGTGTCCCGATGGTGTCCCCAAAGTGACCCCAAAGTGTCCCCAGGTGACCCCAAAGTGTCCCCATAGTGTCCCCATGGTGTCTCTAAAGTGTCCCCATGGTGTCCCCAAAGTGTCTCCATGGTGTCCCCAAAGTATCCCCAATGTGACCCCAAAGTCTCCCTATGATGTCCCCAAAGTGTCCACAATGTGACCCCAAAGTGTCCCCAAAGTGTCCCCAAAGTGTCCCCATCGTGACCCCAAAGTGTCCCTAATGTGTCCCCATGGTGACCCCAAAGAGTCCCCATGGTGTCCCCAGTGTGACCCCAGTGTGTCCACAAAGTGTCCCCAATGTGTCTCTAAAGTGTCCCCATGGTGTCCCCAAAGTGTCCCCATGGTGACCCCATGGTGACCCCAAAGTGTCCCCAATGTGTCTACAAAGTGTCCCCAGTGTGACCCCAAAGTGTCCCCATAGTGTCCCCATGGTGTCTCTAAAGTGTCCCCATGGTGTCCCCAAAGTGTCCCCATGGTGACCCCAGTGTGACCCCAGTGTGTCTCTAAAGTGTCCCCAGTGTGTCCCCAAAGTGTCCCCATGGTGACCCCAGTGTGACCCCAAAGTGCCCCCAATGTGTCTCCAAAGTGTCCCTATGGTGTCTCCAAAGTGTCCCCAGTGTGACCCCGAAGTGTCCCCAAAGTGTCCCCAGTGTGTCCCCAAAGTGTCCCCATGGTGTCCCCAAAGTGTCCCCATGGTGACCCCATGGTGTCCCCAGTGTGTCTCCAAAGTGGCCCAAGTATGACCCCAAAGTGCCCCCAGTGTGTCCCTAATGTGTCCTCATGGTGTCCCCAAAGTGTCCCCATGGTGACCCCAGTGTGACCCCAAAGTGTCCCCAGTGTGTCTCTAAAGTGTCCCCATGGTGTCCCCAAAGTGTCCCCATGGTGACCCCAGTGTGACCCCA
>NW_011117577.1:0-599 GCF_000146605.3 Meleagris gallopavo
CTCTCTTGGGACCGTCCACGCTCCTGCTTCTTGTCCTTGGAAGAAGATTCACCAGACTGGGCCACTGAAAGAATATTAATTGGCGCTCACCAATGTGGGAAGAACATTGAAATGTGGAGCAGGGATCCCAAATCACATATAAAGACTGTTATGAAGGGAAGGACCAATCCTCGTTAAACACAAAGCTCTTACCAGCTTCCCCGTCGGCCAGCTGATGCGTGGTCCTATCCAAGGACTTCTGCTTCTTCTCTTTCCGCCGGTGGCAGCGGTGGTGGTGGTGGTGATGCACCTGATCCGTGGGCACGCGTTCCAGGGAGTACTCATAGAGGTGCATGGGATGTGGACGCTGCGGGGTCAGCGTGGAGATGGAGCGCTTCATGGGGCTCGTGTCCGGGATGGGCTGCGGGGCACAGGGCACATGGAGCAGGATCAGGGGACAAGCACCTCACCTTGCTCAGCTGCTCATTTTTCAGCACCGGGTGAGTTTTATAGCGATAAGACAGGGGCAAGGAGGGGCAGGAGAAAAATAGTTAATTGGCTCTAATTGGAACGGGCAGAAGAACTTGGAGTGGTGGACTTAGCGGTAAGTTCGAGGAGCA
>NW_011117578.1:0-443 GCF_000146605.3 Meleagris gallopavo
CACCCAATGACACCCAATGGCACCCAGTGACCAACCAATGGCACCCAATGACAGTCAGTGATCACCCAACAGCACCCAATGGCACCCAGTGACCAACCAATGGCACCCAACGGCACCCAGTGACCAACCAATGGCACCCAATGACAGCCAGTGATCACCCAACAGCACCCAATGGCACCCAATGACCAACCAATGACACCCAATGGCACCCAATGACCAATCAATGGCACCCAATGACCAACCAATGATCACCGAATGGCACCTAGTGACCAATCAATGGCACCCAATGGCACCCAGTGACCAACCAATGATGGTGGCACCCAACGGCCCCCAACGATGGTGACACCCAGTGACACCCAACGGCACCCACCCCATCTCGGGGCTCCAGCAGCTGCAGGACGTTGTTGGCGACGGCGGGCGGCGCTGCTGGGGGCTGCGGGGGG
>NW_011117579.1:0-897 GCF_000146605.3 Meleagris gallopavo
TCTCCTCTCCTCTCCTCTCCTCTCCTCTCCTCTCCCCTTCTCTCCACTCCTTTCATTTAGTCGCCTTCCTCGGCTCACCTCGCCTCTCCTCTCCTCTCATTCCGTCGCCTCCTCTCCTCTTCTCTCCTCTCTTCTCCTCTTCACTTTTTTCATTCCGTCGCCTTCCTCTCCTCTCCTCTCATCTGCTCGCCTTTCATTCCATCCCCATCCGCTCCTCTCCTCTCCATTCATTCCATCGCCATCCCCTCCTCTCCGCTCCTCTCCTCTTCTCTGCTTTCATTCCATCGCCTTATTCTCCGCTCCACTCCTCTCCTCTCCTCTCCTTTCATTCCATCGTCTTCCTCTCCTCTCCTCTCCTTTCCTCTCCACTCCTTTCATTCCATTTCCTCACCTCTCCTCTCCACTCCTCTCCTCTCCCTTCCTCTCAACTCCTTTCATTCAATCGCCTTCCTCGCCTCACCTCGCTTCTCCTCTCCTCTCCTTACAGCTCCTTTCATTCCACGGCCTTCCTCTCCACTCCTCTTCTCTCCCCTCCTGTCCACTCCTTTCATTCAATCGCCTTCCTCGCCTCACCTCGCCTCTCCTCTCCTCTCATCTCCTCGCCTTTCATTCCATCGCCTTCCGCTCGTCTCCTCTCCATTCATTCCATCGCCTTTCTCTCCTCTCCGCTCCTCTCCTCTCCTCTCCTCTCCATTCATTCCATCGCCTTCCGCTCCGCTCCTCTCCTCGCCTTTCATTCCATCGCCTTCCTCTCCGCTCCGCTCCGCTCCTCTCCTCTCCTTTCATTCCATCGCCTTCCTCTCCTCTCCTCTCCTCTCCTTTCATTCCATTGCCTTCCTCTCCTCTTCTCTCCGCTCCGCTCCTCTCCTCTCCTTTCATTCCATCGCCTTCCTCTCC
>NW_011117580.1:0-328 GCF_000146605.3 Meleagris gallopavo
AAAAAGGTAGAATGAAGGTTTTGCACACACTAAGACAGCACCACTTTGCACAAATTCACCATAACATGGTTAATATATCAATATGGAAACATGTGACATTACATCTTTTTAAAGGATCTCCTACATGTTTTAGTGAATAAAACAGTGCTCAAAAACACATTTTGTTTACAGTGTTCACTGTGATGACTCACATCTTGCATTCCGCAATTGCTGACCAACAAACACCAAGGGATTGGGTCTCACCTAAAATTAAATGTCCTCATGCCTGAGATGGACATCTACATTCTCTTCAAAGCAAAGAAGATTAAATATGCAGTTTTAGGAAGGA
>NW_011117581.1:0-521 GCF_000146605.3 Meleagris gallopavo
AAAAAAAAAAAAAAAAAACACCCTGACTTAGTTCTGATTGAGAAATACATGGATCATAAAGAGGAATACTAAGAAAGTCCTGGTCTTTCTTGCCTCTTTTTTTCTAGTAATAGCATGAAAAAAAAGGTGATTTCAAGATAGAATTAGAGAAAGATCAGTTTCTTTCTAAAAGGAGAATATAGCATTGAAAAAAACAATTAAAGCTGTGATGCTTACAGACACAGATGGATACTTAATTAGACATTGCTAAGAAATGTCATCCTCCTTTTTTTGATACAGATACAAAAAAAAACAACACAGCAATTCTATAAGAACTTCTGTGCTATATTTTACTTTTTAACCATACAAAGTACCAGTATGCAGAACCCTTTAAATATCTACCCACAGCTTTACATGGGAGACACTTTTAAACCACAGAGCCATTTGTAAAGGCACATAATCTGCACTCTTAGAAAAATGTGCTTCTGTGAAGAAAGCCAGAAGGATTCCAAAGGTCAGCTCAGCAGACAGCCCACCCAATC
>NW_011117582.1:0-345 GCF_000146605.3 Meleagris gallopavo
TTGTCACCACAGTGCCACCATTTTGTTGCCATATGGCCACCACAGTGCCACCATCTTGTCACCATCTTGTCACCATATGGCCACCACAGTGCCACCATCTTGTCACCATCTTGTTGCCATATGGTCACCATATTGCCACCATCTTGTCACCATATGGCCACCACAGTGCCACCATCTTGTCACCATCTTGTCGGCATATGGTCACCACAGTGCCACCGTCTTGTCACCATCTTGTCACCACAGTGCCACCATCTTGTCACCATCTTGTCGCCATATGGTCACCACAGTGCCACCATCTTGTCACCATATGGCCACCACAGTGCCACCATCTTGTCACCATCTTGT
>NW_011117583.1:0-398 GCF_000146605.3 Meleagris gallopavo
TCAGTTCTGAGTATCTCAGCATCAACAACATATTGACAGCTTGGAGAGAATTCAAAGAACATCCTCAGTGATGATAAAGGGACTGGAAGGACTGATTTAACAAGGAGAGGTTTTATGACCTAAGTGAGATAGATTCATCTCTAGTATAATTCCATTGATGTCAAAGGGCCAAATTTTGCCCTCAATTACAACAGCGTAGATGTGGCAAAATCTCACCAAAGCAAAAACATAAGGTCATCATTAAGGAAAAAAAAAAAAAAAGAATCAAAAAAGGAGAATCTTATTAGGCTCTGGACATATCTCTAAGGAGAAATAGTTGAACCTCCAGTACTTGTGACATTTAAAATTAGCCAAGATAATAGCACTGAATAATATTATACAGAGAACACTTCTGCAGT
>NW_011117584.1:0-621 GCF_000146605.3 Meleagris gallopavo
AAACCAAACTGCAATTTGTGGAAAAAGAAGTGAAATACTTGGGACATAGGCTGAGTAACGGAACTAAGAAGCTGGACCCTGAGAGGGTGAAAGGAATACTTTCAATCCTAGCACCCAAAACTAAGCGACAGATCTGACAATTATTGAGGTTGTTTGGTTATTGCAGACAGTGGATTGAACATTTTAGTGGGAAAGTGAAGTTTTTGTATGAAAAATTGCCCAGAGAGGGCTTAGTAAAATGGTCTCCTGAGGACGAGGGCAATTAGAAAACCTCAAAACAGAATTAGTAAATGCACCGGTACTTAGTTTACCGGATTTGAAGAGGCCCTTCTTCTTATTCGTAAACACTGATGAGGGAACAGCATTTGGGGGTCCTAGCTCAAGAATGGGCCGGAAGTAAGAAACCTGTAGCATATTTATCTAAACTCCTCGATCCCGTTAGCCGAGGGTGGCCGGCATGTTTACAAGCCATAGTGGCCGCAGCATTATTAGTTTAAGAAGCAGTTAAAATTACTTTTGGGGGCGAACTGAGGGTTATGTCCCCTCACAATATTAGGGGGGGCGTTGCAACAGAGGGCAGAAAAAATGGATCACTACAGAAACAGCCATAAGAACTGCTGA
>NW_011117585.1:0-746 GCF_000146605.3 Meleagris gallopavo
AGGAAGGAAGGAAGGGTGGGAGGAAGGGAGGAAGGCAGGGTGGAAGGAAGGGAGGGAGGAAGGGAGGGAGGAACGAAGGAAGGAAGGGTGGAAGGGTGGAAGGAGAGGTGGAAGGAAGGAAGGAAGGGTGGAAGGAGAGGTGGAAGGAAGGGTGGAAGGATAGGTGGAAGGAAGGGTGGAAGGAGAGGTGGAAGGAAGGAAGGAAGGGTGGAAGGAGAGGTGGAAGGAAGGGTGGAAGGAGAGGTGGAAGGAAGGAAGGGTGGAAGGAAGGGAGGAAGGAAGGGAGGAACGAAGGGTGGAAGGAAGGAAGAAAGGATGGGTGGAAGGAAGGAAGGGTGGAAGGAAGGGAGGAAGGGAGGAACGAAGGGTGGAAGGAAGGGAGAGAGGGAGGGAGGGAGGAACGAAGGAAGGAAGGGTGGGAGGAAGGAAGGAAGGGTGGAAGGGAGGAAGGAAGGGAGGAAGTAAGGGTGGAAGGAAGGGAGGAAGGAAGGGAGGGAGGAAGGAAGGGTGGAAGGAGAGGTGGAAGGAAGGAAGGAAGGGTGGAAGGAAGGGAGGAAGGAAGGAAGGAAGGGTGGAAGGAAGGAAGAAAGGATGGGTGGAAGGAAGGAAGGGTGGAAGGAAGGGAGGAAGGAAGGAAGGGTGGAAGGGAGGAAGGAAGGGAGGAAGTAAGGGTGGAAGGGAGGAAGGAATGAAGGAAGGGTGGAAGGGAGGAAGGAAGGAAGGGAGGATGGAAGGAGTTTTTTTTT
>NW_011117586.1:0-1247 GCF_000146605.3 Meleagris gallopavo
GGTCACAGCAACACAGACAGCATCCTTCTGAGGACTGAGCTGGAGGGGAAGGGCAAAAAACCCACACGGGACCAGTGTCCCATCAAAGCTGGATGAGCTGTGTTACTAAACACGGGGCGACACGGGCTGCTAAAGCATGTGGGGGGACAAAACATGGCACGTACCTGGCAAGAGATCAGAACAACTTAGAGAAATCCCTTGAATCTGCAGCCGTTCCTTGTCACTTTGCTCTGATCTTCCACGAGCAAAAGCTGCTCCAGTCCAGCAGGCAGAGGGGGGAAAGGAGAGAGAAAGAGCCGGTCAGTGAGCTTGCACAATTTAGCAAAGGCGATGAGGGAAAATCCAGGGGACAAATGCCACCTTTAGGGATTGTTTTGGAATGCATGGACTGGGTGAAGATTATGCGTGATGGTCAAGGGTAGGCAATATCACAGAATCACAGAATGGCCAGGGCTGGGAAGGGACCCCAAGGATCACGAATCTCCAATCTCCCTGCCACAGGCAGGGCCACCAACCTCCCCATTTAACACTAGACCAGGCTGCCCATGGTCCCATCCAACCTGGCCTTGAACACCTCCAGGGATGGACGGGGCATCCACAGCCTCTCTGGGCAGCTCTTCCAGCACCTCACTACTCTCACAGCAAAGAACTTCCCCCTGAAATCCAACCTCAACCTTCCCTCCCACAACCTCAAATCACTGCCCCTGATCCTGCTGCTATCTACCCTTTCAAAGACTTGATTCCCCTCCCGTCTGTAGGCTCCCTTTAACTACTGGAAAGCTGCAATGAGGCCAAGATCAGTGTAAGGGGGGACAACCACTTCCCTGTCCCTGCTGGCCACCCCTCTGCTGATGGAGATAAGGTGATACTGTGAGCTCTGCCAGCCAGCACTTCTCAAGCCCTCACTGCCCACCCGTCTCTCCCACACTGTCTCAGCTTACCTACAAGATGCTGCACAAGAGGATGCAAAAACAAAGGTACTCAGTTGGTGCACAAGTGCAACAAGCGAGCTACTCAGGCAGAGCTCAAGCGCTCCAATGAAGGGACGCAGCACGCACTGCTCCTGCCCTCATTCCAGCCGCTTATGACATCATAGGGGCCACCAGGCTGCTCCACCATGACGGACAGGGTGGGGAGGCAAGAGAACCTCACAAGACCAGAAGATTCCAACCCCCCACCTTAACATTCTAGAATCAGTGGCGGTTGGAATTCTACCTCAGCCGAATCCTGGAGAAGCTGGCATGGGG
>NW_011117587.1:0-721 GCF_000146605.3 Meleagris gallopavo
AGAGACCCATAGAGACCCCATAGCCCCACAGATCGCCATAGAGACCCCATAGCACCACAGATCCCCATAGAGACCCCATAGAGACCCCATAGAGCCCAATAGAGACCCATAGAGACCCCATAGAGACCCCATAGAGACCCCATAGAGACCCATAGAGACTCCATAGTGCCACAGATCCCCATAGAGACCCCATAGAGCCCCACAGATCCCCATAGAGACCCCATAGAGCCTAATAGAGACCCATAGAGACCCCATAGCACCACAGATCCCCATAGAGACCCCATAGAGCCCAATAGAGACCCATAGAGACCCCATAGAGACCCCATAGAGCCCCATAGAGTCCCATAGAGTCCCATAGAGACCCCATAGATACCCCATAGAGACCCATAGAGACCCCATAGTGCCACAGATCCCCATAGAGACCCCATAGAGCCCCATAGAGCACCACAGAAACCCATAGAGACCCCATAGAGCCACAGATCCCCATAGAGACCCCATAGAGCCCCACAGATCCCCATAGAGACCCCATAAAGCCCAATAGATACCCCATAGAGACCCATAGAGACACATAGAGACCCATAGAGACCCCATAAAGCTTCATAGAGACCCCATAGAGACCCCATAGTGCCACAGATCCCCATAGAGACCCCATAGAGACCCCATAGAGCCCCATAGAGACCCCATAGAGCCCAATAGAGACCCCATAGCGCCACAGATCCCC
>NW_011117588.1:0-716 GCF_000146605.3 Meleagris gallopavo
CCGTCAGGGCTGCGGGATTAGACGGGATTACCGGGGATTAGATTGGATTATATGAGATTATGGGGGGTTACTGGGGGTAATATGGGATCCAGGAGGGTTATATGGGATTATATGGGGTCAGAGGAAGGGGGAAGCGGTGGAAGAGAGACGGGACGCCCCCTACTGCCGCCAGGGCTGCGGGATTAGACGGGATTACGGCGGGTTAGATGGGATTATATGAGATTATGGGGGTTATGGGGGGTTACTAGGGGTAATATGGGATCCAGGACGGTTATATGGGATTATATGGGGTCAGAGGAAGGGTGAAGGAGGAAGAAGGACGGGACGCCCCCTACTGCCGTCAGGGCTGCGGGATTAGATGGGATTACGGGGGATTAGATGGGATTATATGAGATAATGGGGGTTATGGGGGGTTACTAGGGGTAATATGGGATCCAGGAGAGTTATATGGGATTATATGGGGTCAGGGAAAGGGGGAGCGATGGAGGAGAAACGGGACGCCCCCTACTGCCGTCAGGGCTGCGGGATTAGACGGGATTACCGGGGATTAGATGGGATTATATGAGATTATGAGGGTTATGAGGGGTTACTGGGGGTAATATGGGATCCAGGAGGGTTGTGTGGGATTATATGGGGTCAGGGAAAGGGGGGAGAGATGGACGAAGAGGGACGGGACGCCCCCTACTGCCGTCAGGGCTGCGGGATTAGACGGGATT
>NW_011117589.1:0-481 GCF_000146605.3 Meleagris gallopavo
CTGGTGAACTCGGTGAGCTCAGCAAGTAGCAATTAACAGGGCTTTATTATAAGCATTTTTACTTTGGGGAATCCACATAGATATACGCTTCTACAGCCAATACTACCCAATGCATCTAGCAAAGAACTCCAAATTACTACATAATACATTGCTACATAATATATTGCTAAAATCTGTCAATGCAACAAAATTTGATGAATTAGCAAGTGAAGGACTGCTGGGTACTTCCAGGCAGTCCCCAGATTGCCAAAGGATCAGTCAGCCTGAGTACATGATGCTGGGCTGGTGTCCATGTAGAGAGCTCACCTTGGTCAACCCACGAGGAGATACCAATGAGGAAATACCTGGCCTCAGATCTTCAGCATCCCCTTCTTTTCTCTGTCATGGATCCCACTGAGATGCCCATTGACTGGAACAGGCTGTTATTTTCCTGAACTCAAACAATCAGGGACCTTTGTGAGGGTCCTATTTTCCTCCCCCC
>NW_011117590.1:0-2399 GCF_000146605.3 Meleagris gallopavo
GGATGAACTCTCCTTTGAGGTAAGCAGTTCAAGGCGTTCCTTGATGCCATGTACGAAGAGCATCAGGTGTGAAGGTATCAGCAATATTGTCTGACACCTTCAGAATGTTTGGTGAGGTGAAGCCCAGAAGATTTGGTTCCAGATTAGACTTGCAGTAGGTTGGATGCAGGGAGGAGTTCAGCCATCTCTAAAATATGGCTTTATTTGGCATTTGGATCTTCTGATCAAACAGATACTGCCCAGTATTGTAGCCTGGTCCCTGAGCAACAGCAGACCAGTGTATGGAGTGTGTAGATCTGTTCAGGAAGCCCTGCTAACTTATGTCTGTGGTTTAATTGGAACTCTTCCATACCCTACTGCTTTAGAGAACCATTTCCTACTGAACAGCTGTATTCTGTGTGTTGTGTAAGGTAGTGACTCTCCTAGCTCCATGTTAAGTTGTACAGCGGCAAATGCCTTGAGAGCTGCACTGGTGCAATTGCTTTCCAGCTTGACAGCATTTGGCAGTGCTTGAGAATGCAGTCATTTGAGCTGTGCTTCCTCTCAGCCGTGCTGAAGCTGGGATTGACGTTGCAATCTCTTGCAGGTGGGAGACATCGTTTGTGTTATTGATATGCCAGCAAAGGAGCTGAGCCCCTGGTGGAGAGGCAAGCAAGGCTTCCAGGTAGGCACCAGCTTCAGACTTGAGCATGCCACTTGAGTAAAGGCAGGAATCTCAGCTTAGAGCTGCTCTGCCAGCACAGGGTGGCTTCTGCACGTAAAAGGTTTCCTTGTGTCAATGTCAGAGGATCTTGCCTTTGGCTGCAGATGTAGAAAAATTATTATTACCTTTATGCAGGCCATTGTCTGCTGGATAGTCTTATGGAGCGCCAGGCAAGCACGTTCCAAGGAAAATGTTGTGTTGCTTTTGGTTTAACAGTTCAGACCTGGGAAATGCTGCATGCAATAGTTGGCCTCTCTTTTTGTTCTTGTTACAGGTGGGAGTTTTTCCCTGGCGAGTGTGTGGAACTGATTACTAACCAAGTTCCTGAGGCTCTCGTCAACTCAGTGCCAAAGCCAGGTATGGATGCTACATTTGATGGTGCAGGGAAGCAAAGGGGTGTCTTTTTTGTGGTGTGTCCCGTGTGTAATAGCTCGCTTATCCATCCCACGTTATCCTCTGTGCTGATGATCCTTCGTGCATACCACGGGGCGTATGGCAGCTGTTTTGTAGGCAGTGAGAATGAAGGAGGGCAAAGACAGTTCTCCTGCAAGTCAGGACGAGGCTGAGAACAGCCAGCGTCCCTGGTGGACAGATAGAGGTTTGGCTGTGCTAGTGATCCACTTGATCAGAACGTGGCTTTTCAAGATGATCCTTAATCCCCAAGTTGAGCAAGCTAAGCAAGAGGAGTGCATTAAGCTCCATTGGAACGCGCAGACAGGTGGCCCAATCCTCCCGTGTTTATGACTGGACTTGGGGAAATCCTAGAAACCTCGTAGAATGTCTTGGGATGGAAGGGAATTTAAGGATCATCAAGCTCCAATCCCTGTACCTGAGGCTGGGCTGCCAGCTTCCACATTTCATGCGGGACTAGACCAGGCTGCCCATGGCCCCATCCATCCTGGCCTTGGGCTCCTCCAGGGATGGGGAAAATCTGTTTTTGTAAGTACTTGTTGGTAATGTTCTTCCCGTTTTGACGTATCGAATGTGTTGTGCTTGGCCTCGTCCAACTGAGCCAAACCTGGAATGACCTGTTTTCTCCATTTTGTTGTGCAGCGCCAAAGAAACGCGGCAAGCTCATCACCTTCCTTCGTTCCTTGGTGAAGGCCCGCCAAAAGAAGCCGAAGGAGCGGGAGGTGGAGAAGGAAGGGGTGTTTGGTTGTGACCTGGGAGAGCATCTTCTCCGCTCTGGTCGCGATGGTAAGGAACAGCCCATTGCTGAGATCTTCCTCTGCTGGGAGTCTAAAGATGCAAGGGAGATCATATCTAGCAGGGGGCAGGTTGATACCAGTGGAGAAACGAGTGGTGGGAGTTGATGGCTGAAGGAGAAAGTGAGGCGAATGCTCGTAAGAGACAAGCACATTTGTATTTGCTTCACCCAAGCCTGGCTGGGCTTAGTGGATGGGACGTGACGGGAGCACAGGCTGAAGCAGGACTTGACTCAGGAGCTCCACTAAGCGCTGGCACGTGTTCTTTAGTCCCCCAGGTCCTCCAGAGCTGCGCCGAGTTCCTTGAGCAGCATGGCGTGGTGCAGGGGATATACCGCCTGTCCGGCGTCGCGTCCAACGTCCAGCGCCTCCGGTAAGAGTGCTGCGACTGACACAGCTGGACTGCACGTGGGGTGCTTTTACTGCTTTCCTCTTTCTCAGCCCATTTTTGTGTCCTCCTCTCCAGGTGTGAATTTGACTCTGAGCAGATT
>NW_011117591.1:0-572 GCF_000146605.3 Meleagris gallopavo
ATGGTTCTGTGATTCTGAATGCAGACCCTATAGCAAGGCCAATGTGATACCAGAAACTTGATCAGCAGCTGATTTCTGTAAATAATTTCTTGACGAAAACGGGACCTGGTCAACTTAGGACGTGACCTTTAGGCTGGATAGCAACTCCCAGAGGAATCACACAACCACTGAGGACGCTTTGCAAGAACCCCATCTCCAAAGAGCTCATCTGTAATCAGTTTTTAATCTGTACAGCAGTTATTGGAACAGGCGCACGCTTCCTGAGATTGGAATGTTCACAAGTTGCTTGTCTAGAACCTGTGTGCTCCAGCTCTTCTGTGTGCATGCTAGGAGCAGTGATCCCCCCTGCACCCAGTGCTGCAATGAAGGCACGTCGGCTTTCTAACCATCCATCCTCCTTTTGAGCTTATCTCGATGCAAGGACACATGGATGACCACAACAGTGACCCAGTGTAAAGGGACACAAGTGTCAAGGGGGTAATTAAAGAGGCTATGGTCATGTTGTAAAACAGACATCCAAAATTACGACCAAACGTTTGTCAAGAAAGCAATGGTTAGAAGGCAATTAATCA
>NW_011117592.1:0-495 GCF_000146605.3 Meleagris gallopavo
AGCTTCTTATCTGCTTTGCCTTCACTGCCGAGTTGCAGCGTTCAGTTATCCAGTTTGGCTGTTTGAATCCCTTTAGGTTGCCTATAGTTCTCCAGTCTCTTTTCTCTTTTAGTATATACTCTTTGTTATTTGAGGATGGGGACCAGACCAAATGGTGGGGAGCTACAGGAGAGGACATAAAGCTCGTCTTGGGGAGCCATGCTATTTACATTCACGATGTTTCTGGCCCCACCAGCTGTTCTGTGTGCGTTATTTTCAGAAGGGCAATAATCCGCCGGAGGTCAGTAGGGTGGAATTGT
The DNA here is from genome assembly GCF_000146605.3 of Meleagris gallopavo. NCBI lineage: Eukaryota > Metazoa > Chordata > Aves > Galliformes > Phasianidae > Meleagris > Meleagris gallopavo. The sequence continues at coordinate 300 of NW_011117592.1, forward strand.
GCAAATACAGTGGGTGAAGGAGATCAAAACGCTTGGAAGTCCTCAGGCCTAGTCATGACAGGGAGTCAGGATCCCTGATGATTATGGCTTATGGACTGAGAGAACTGAAGGAGAGCTCTGAACGTGCTGCTTGCATGGCTAGAAGGGCTGTCTAGCTGGGTGTTTGCTAACTGTTTTCAAGAGTCATCTGTGTTTA